>NC_135796.1:1625000-1845000 GCF_051106095.1 Pogona vitticeps
GGGCTTGGGAAAATGAAATATTCTTCTCAAGGATGGGTTGGAGGTTAGTTATGATGCGTGCGAGTGGTCTTAGTTATGAGCCGAAAATGACAACGAGCATTGTTCTGTTGTTTTTCTCTCCTGGGTCTGTCCTGCAATATGTCGCTTGTGGGTATTCATCTTGCCCAATTAATTTGTTCTTTAACCACATTGAACGTGTATTGTAGTCTGAGAGACACATTTTGTAGATCCTTGAGTTAGGAGTCTCTGTCTTGTCGGTCCAAGCAGAGATGATTGTGTCTGAGGACCTGGCTGTAAAAGAGAGATTGTGTGCCGAGTTTAGAATCAAAGCTCGAAGCATGCAAGTAGGTATATTGATCGGTGTGACTGAGATGCACGCCAGCAACTTTTGATTTAACCACAATTAGCAGTGGCATGTCACATGAACCTTAGCTGGACACCAATAGTGTCCTTGCTAGTGAGTATTTTCACCCCCTTACATCCAACCTCTGGGATGTTTCTGGAGCAATGCCAAGGTAGCCATGACATTGAAGCTGGTTTCCCCTCCCCCCCAGGTTCTGTTGTGTTTTCCCCTTCCCATCAGTGATTATGTAGAAGAACCCTTCCATTACCTTGGCCAGGAGGTAGTGTCGGACCTGCCCGCGGATGGAAAAGGGATGGCTCCTTCAACTCTTCAGAACTGGATGGCTGGCACTGATGTCCACGTCATGACCTGGCCACATTCTGCTAAACGGGTAGACTTCTGGAGGGGTTCCAAATGCAGAAGACAGCTCTGAACGTTTAGGTCCTTCTTTGTCGGATGCTCTTCTCACTGGGGGTTGCACAGAATGATAGGTACCCCCTCTGCGTACAAAGTTTGTGCTCCATATTTTTTTTTAAAAAAAGAATGGCTTGGTAGCTCAGCGGTTTAGGTCTCTGGCTGAGGAGCTAAACATTGGGAGTTCGATTCCCCCTCTGTGCCTCCTTGACAGGGGCTGGACTAGATGATCCAGAAGGTCCCTTCCAGCTCTGCAGTTCTAAGATCAATGTTGATTAATAGTTAGGAAGTGAAGATACCAGCTGGATTTTCCTTCTTGGGCACCCAAAAAATCACTGGCTTCCACGAACTAGGACACTCTTATGCCACTTAGAAATGCTGTCCACGTTCCCGGGAGGTCCATGAAGGGCTGAGTAAGAGCTCTTCCCAGGGTCTAGTAGCTCCCACTGGAGGCCAATTAAGAGGCCATTTCAGCCGTCCTTAATCTCTCACCAGTCCCTCTTAACTGTAGATAAAACCCATTACAAGCCCATCACAAGCCAGGGTAGCAATCACCTTAATTAATTAGCACTCTGGGCTAGAATATGCCAATGCCTGATTGCTGGATGACAACCGGAGAACCGAGACGTGGTCGCCAGGTGACATCTATTAGCTTGAACCCGGGGGGCCGATGGGGCTGCCAAGTTTCCCAACATGAGTTGGGAGTGGAGAACTCTGCCTGTTTCTGGCCTGTGTCTGTCGGATATATTACAACTTACATATGATATCGTTGAGAGTTTTCTTTTTAAAGCCCAGAGGGACTTATTTAGACTGGAGTTGAATGTTAGTCAACACAGCAACTGTCAATAGTTCCTTCTCTACCTCATTCATTTTCCTGTTTTTTTTCAGCCAGTCAGGATTAGATCATTGTTAGCACTGGGGCCTGGTTACTTAGCTGACAGAACATTTCACCCTGACTCTCGTCCATTTAACCAGCAGTGAAGCTAGTTAATTAGCTAAGCTCAGTGATGTAATAAGATAACAATTTTACACAATACGTTTGTTTTTATCTATGAAGAACTGTAAGTAAACAGAAGCATTTTATTATTTCTCATGACCAGAGTTTCTGAGGGAATGTGTCGAGACAGTAAGTGCCAGCTGAGGAAAACTAACACATAAGGGGTGATCTGCTGAGGGAGATGTGTAACCCAATATGTCCTGCAGGTTCCTGCCTGAACCATTTCATCAATTGCACAATTAGAAAGAGGAAATTTATTTTATTTCATATAAAGCCACAACTCAATTCTCCTCACACACTCTCACCTCAAATGCATGGGTACTGAACACAGCCATGCTCACACTCCAGATTGCACAGGCCTCATTATTTTCAAACTTGAGGAGGGAGGGTCATCCCTAACCCTTTCCTGGCTGTAGAGATGCTGAGTCTTGGGGAGGTATGTGCGCTTTTGGGTCGCCATTAAGTTCTTTGCCGTGCGAGATGAGTCCGGGAGGTTTCACAGGTGGCAGCTGCTGCTGAGGTTTCTTGTTTGTCTTCCCTAAAAAAATGTGACTCCTTGAATGACTGTGGGAACACTCCTTGTCAGAAATCGACTGTCACTGCCTCTCGTTTCACATCAATTGATGTCAATTAAAGGCTGGTGGAGAGAAGAATCTGAACGGCGACTGCTGGGCTTCCTGCTAATAAGTGTGCCAAATAGGAAGGGAGGGAGGGAGGGAGGGAGGAAGAGGAGAGACAGCGAAGGAAGGAAGGAAGGAAGGAAGGAAGGAAGGAAGGAAGGAAGGAAGGAAGGAAGGAAGGAAGGGAGGGAGAGAGGGAGGGAGGGAGGGAGGGAGGGAGAGAGGGAGGGAGGGAGGGAGGGAGGGAGGAAGGAAGGAAGGAAGGAAGGAAGGAAGGAAGGAAGGGAGGAAGAGGAGAGACAGCGAAGGAAGGAAGGAAGGAAGGAAGGAAGGAAGGAAGGAAGGAAGGAAGGAAGGAAGGAAGGAAGGAAGGAAGGAAGGGAGGAAGGAAGGGAGGGAGGGAGGGAGGAAGAGGAGAGACAGCGAAGGAAGGAAGGAAGGAAGGAAGGAAGGAAGGAAGGAAGGAAGGAAGGAAGGAAGGAAGGAAGGAAGAGGAGAGACAGCGAAGGAAGGAAGGAAGGAAGGAAGGAAGGAAGGAAGGAAGGAAGGAAGGAAGGAAGGAAGGAAGGAAGGAAGGAAGGAAGGAAGGAAGGAAGGAAGGAAGGAAGGAAGGAAGGAAGGAAGGAAGGAAGGAAGGAAGGGAGGGAGGGAGGGAGGGAGAGAGGGAGGGGAAGATATAAAGATGGATGGATGGAAGGGAGGGAGGGAAAGATAGAAAGATGGATGATTGGATGGGTGGAAGGAAGGAATGGAGAGAGGGAGGGAGGGAGGGAGGGAGGAAGGAAGGAAGGAAGGCTGGTGGACAATCTCTCCCCTGTTAACCCAAATGTGCACCTAGAAGCCAAATGTCAGACTGACAAGGAGCTAAAGAAAAGGCCAGGCCATCCTTCACCCACCCCTGTTTGCTGTGATCAGTATGAAGAGCAGGTTTGCCTCACAGTTAGCTACCTTTCACTCAACCGATCTCTTAAAGTAGATTTCCTACAGCGTTGCTTCCTTCTTATTCATGAAGCTCCGGTCTTTGGCAGCTCCTCAGAAAAGCTCAGGCCCAATTTCCCTCTGAATGCCCCATTACTAAGCAGTGCCGACCTTGGTGAAGCGCCTTGAAGGCGTCTGGGGCCGGGCAATCAAGTCTTCTCAGCCATGTGCTTTGTCTCCATTCCTCTCCGTATCTGTTCTGATTCCTCTTCATAGACCATTTGCAGGAGACTGATTCTATGCTGTCCCAGGCTCCCCAAACAGCTCTTCTGGGCTTCTCGGCTCCACAGGTTCCTTTTGTCCTCTGTTCTGATTGGGCACAAGAATCAGAATAAAGACCGTTTTGTGGCTGAGGCTGCCTTCCTCATATTCAAAGGGAAGAAATCAAGGGGAAGAACAACACAGTTGCAGGAATTGTCTAGGAAACAATAAGAGTCCAGAGCACAGAAAGAGTTCTGACTCCTGTCCTCTGAAGATGCCGGCCACAGAGACTAGTGAAAAGTTAGGGCAGAAAGACCTCCAGAACAACAGCCCGAATAACCTACAACAACCATTGGATCCTGGTTGTGAAAGCCTTCGAGAATACAGATATATGGACACTCCGCGTCTTCATTCCGACTCAGGAAGTCTGCTTGAAAAGTTGGGTCTTCAACTGCAGGTGAAAGGATAAAAGGGAGGGGGCCAACTTAACCAACCAAGGGAGAGCATCCCATAACTTGCGGCTGTCCACAGAGAAGGCCCTGTTTCATGGCCCCATTAGCCATTCCTGCGCTGGCAATGGGACTCAGAGGAGAGCCTTCTCTGAAGATTTCCAGGACAAAGAAAACATCTATGAATAGATACATTTGTTCTGATAGCCTGGACCCAATCTGTACAGGTTACCTGCAAGTCCAACTTTGAGACTAAACCTGCTATCCTATGTGTGCGTACATGGATGATATGTCACTAAACATACTGGAATCAAACCTTGGAGTCAACATGCCTGGGGGGACGCTGTTCGTTATTTGTGAGCCACACACACTTTGGCTATTGAAATGAGATTTATTTGTGAGTACTTTGGGGCTTCTTTGGCTTCTTGCAGGTCTGATGCATGACTGCTGTAAAAATATGGGAAATGGTCCAAAGTATCTATAATCACACTCCACACAGTGATAAGATGGTCTTGCCTTCCCATTGTTTCTTTGCTTTGCTGGCATGGGCCAGACAGTTACTGTTTCGAAGGAGGGGGCAGTCAGTAGGAGACGAACGGGAGAAGCTGCACCTTTTAATTTGGGAAACTAGCACCCTCTTATTACAAAATGCACCTCCTGCAAAGACGGAAAGGCCTCAGGAAAGAAACATAGTTAAATTTGGGAAGGACGGCAGGTGGATCCCCTGCCCCTTGCAAATTTTTCTCTTTTTCCAGTGAACTGAAAGATGGAAACCTTGGAGACTATGGAAAGATCCTGATTAAATACTTCCCTTTTCAGAAAGAGTAATGCCTTCTCAGACAAGGGCTTGCTCGTTCAAAATGCCATCATCTCCCTAATATGAAAGGTTTGTACATAAGGCCGTCTACAGAATGAGAAGACAATAATTCCTTTCACGTTATAAACAGAGATGACATTCAAATCCAAGAGAAAAAAAAATCTTCCCCTTAACTGTGCTGCCATCTCAATGAGAGAAACAACGCAGGGTTTTTATTGGCTGTGAATTGCTATTTATTGGATGGAGCAGTAGGTTGCTCTTTTATAAGATACACTCACCATTTTTCTATATCTTTAAATGCCATAAATACATCAACTAGGTCGTATGCTAGACATGAACATTTTATGTTGCTGAAGCATTAAAATATGCATAGATAATATGTGCGGGTTTCATATGTGAATAAGTATTTTATGTATTTCAGATTTTCTTAGAATTTCCATTCCCTCCTGAAAAAGCAAGTGTCTTTCCTTCTCTGCCCATGGCTTTATAATTACTGGAACTGTTGTCTCTCTATTGCCCCTCAGGATAGTCTTGTATGTCCACCATATTTCCCTGAATTGGAGAAGCTATCATTGTTTTCATACTGCGACAATAACATCATTTCTCACCTTCATCTTGGACCGATTTCCATGTCAAACAAACACCATTCCTCATATTAATGAAACGGGCAAGGGTGCCATGATGAAGTAGATGGCAACCAGAAAGATGAGGAATGAGTGTAGAACATGGGAGACGCATAACTAGCATAGCAGTAATGTTCACCTGCCTTTGGAATGAGTGTTTCCTTAATGCAAGGCGCATATCAGAGGTTGTGAGATTGGCAAAATCATGGAACAATGGAGTTGGACGGGGTCTCTGGGTCATTAACTCCAACCCCCTGCTCAAGGCAAGAATCCAAATCAAAGCAGATCTGACAGATGTGGTGGTCCAATTTTCTCTTCAACGCCTCCAGCATTGGAAGACTCACCACCTGCGATGGGTTCCATTGCTGTATTGCTCTAACAGTTAGAAAGTTTTTCCTGATATTCAGCTTAAATCTGCTTTCCTATAGCTTGAGCCCAATATTATATGTCTTGCACTCTAGGACAATCAAGAACAGATTCTGCCCTGTCTTTCAAGGATTTGAAAAGTGCTATCCCATCTCCCCTCAGTCTTCTGTTCTCAAGGCTAAACCTGCCCAGTTCTTTCAGTCTTTCCTTCTAGGGCTTGGTCTCCAGCCCCCTGATCCTCCTTGTCACCCTCCTCTGAACTTGTTCCAATTTATCAGCATCCTTCTTGAAGTGTGCTGTCCAGAACTGGACACAGAACCCAAGATAAGGCTAACCTGTGTTGATTAGAGGGAGACTAGTACTTCACCTGACCTGGACTTTTGAATTTCATGGTCCACAAAGTGGTCCTTTGCCACTCACTAAGTCCAGCCTAGACACGAGGTGGGCTCAAGAATCCACTTCACGTGGTGAGTCAAGCTTGAAATGGAAGTCCCCCATGCGTTGCCCACTTTTTGTGCAAAACACACAGCCTTTTGCTCCTCTCCATGGTGTGTCATTGGACACAAAATGATCCTGAGATGCAATGGAAAGAGGAGGAGGAGAAAGAACCACATGGCACAAGTTAAATAGCATGAACTTCAGCAGCATTTTCTTCTAGTTCTTAGGTGTGCACCACCACAGACAGCTGATGCATGACGAAGAGATGTAAGCCTGGACTGGTTGACTAGCAGCAATTAAGGGCTGCAGCTTTTACTATTTCATCCACGCTGGTGTAACAAACCCATAGGATTCTATCCAAGTAACTACAACAGTCATTGGACCTGGTCTGAACCCAATAATTGATGCCTGCTTAGGTGGTACACCCATGGACCTCCCTCTCAAGAGGCCAAGGCTAACCTCCTCCCCTCCCGCCTTCTGCCAGCTGGCAAAACAGCCTTCCACTCAAGTGGGCAATGGGCAGCTCCCTCCCTCCTTCCCTCCTTCCATAGAAGGGGCTTTAATGCCGGATGCTATACTTGATAAATGTAAAAAAAAAAATCAGCTTTTAAACCATGCTAAATGCTTTTAAAAAATTCATTGGTTTTCCTATAGTATGTTCAATTGCCTTTTAATAGCGTAATTTATTGTATTTTGCAAATTGTATGTGTCCTTGAAATATTCCATCAACTGCCTGGAGTGGCTTGATTGGGAGAAAGGTGGGATGTAAACACAATGCATGAATGGGTCAACACCTGTGCGAATCTCATGGATTCAGTATGTCTACTCTACTTGAAATTAGCGATTTGGTAGCAGCCAATCCATTGCTGAAAGTCTTCCTGGATTAAAAAAAAAAATCATTTTATTTAAAATATCGTTACCCTTAAAGGCAGGGTAACAATATTTTATATAAATATTGTTACCCTGCCCAAGGCAGCTCACATCGCTGAAAGACAATATTTACAGTGGAAAACACAGAGTGGTTTACATCATTAAAAGACAATATTTAAAGACCAATGACTGTAAAGAGGCAGCTTGCATCATTAAGAGACTATATTAAAGCTGAAACAATAAGTATACAAATATTAAAAAGGAAGAAACAAGTACCACGCTGAGAGATGGTAAACGCAAGTAGTGCTAAAGATAAAGTAAGAGCAGCAAAGCATAGCAATCCATTCCCCCCCCCCCCAGGCAATCAGTCACTAAGGAAAAACCTTCCGGAAGAGAAAGGTCTTGGCCTGCTTGTGGATGGACAGCAAAGGTGGGACCAGCTTGGCTTCCAGTGGGAGGGAGTTCCAAAGTCTGGGAGCAGCCACAGAGAAGGTCCTCTCCTGTGTCCCCACCAAATATACCTGTGAAGGTGGAGGGATTGAGAGAAAAGTCTTTCCTGATGATCTTAACACCTGAGCTGGCTCATAATGGGAGACACCGTTTTTGAGATAGCTTGTACCCAAGGCATTTCTGGCTTTGTCGCTTAGAACCAGCACTGAATTGTAGCCAGAAACTGATCATCAGCCAGTGGAGCGGCTGTAACAGTGAGGTTGTGCGGTCCCCATCACCAGCCCCAGCTAGCTGCTGCATTTTGGACTGGCTGAGATTTCCATTGGCAGCCCCTCATAGAGCGCATTACAGTAATCCATCCGGGAAGTAACTAGAGTGTGTATCATAGTGGCCAGATCAGATCTCTCAAGAAACAGACATAGCTGGTGCACTGGTTTTAATTGTTGAAATGTGTTCCTGGCCACCACCGAGATAAGGCGTAACCTGTGTTGGGCACCCAGACTCAGGGGGTGAATCCAGGAGCACCCCCAAGCTTAGATGGAGTCTAACTCCATCCAGTACCATCTGCATCCCTACTCCTTGATCTGCCTTTCAAGTGATGAGGAGCACTTTCTGGATTAGGTTTATGAAGGTTGTTGTTTGCAAATGAAGATGCAAGGAGATGGGCAACCCGGACTGGCTTTGGAGGAGAGTTTCAGAATCTGGGAGCAGCCACCAAGAAGGCCCCGTCTCCCGTCCTCAGTAGATTTGTTCCTGAGGGTGACAGGATGGAGAAATGGGCCTCCCCAAAGGATCTCAACGCCCAGCTAGGCTTGTGGGAGAGGTTTTTCAGACAGCCTGAATCGAAAACAAAAGCATAGCCTTGGTGGTTTGCAAGCAAACAAATAATCCAAGAACCTACAACTGTAGGGGCATTCTTTTAAGATCTCTTTTCCCCCTCCAGTTTGAGAGTGACACGCAGAGCACTTTTCTCATGGAGGCTTTCACAATTTGTGCAAAGCAATTTTGGGAAAAATTACGGTCTTTTCTCCCTCTTCAAAGCTAAACAGGACAAACACATACACAGAAGTTTCTTATACTTTCCCCACCTTGGATCTATAATACCGTATATGTTTATTGGTTTTTTTGTTTTTAAATTTGTAAACTGCCCAGAGTAGACCTTTGGTCTAAATGGGCGGGATGGAAATCCAATCAATCAATCAATCAATCAATCAATCAATCAATCAATCAATCAATCAATCAATCAATCAATCAATCAATCAATCAATCAATCAATCAATCAAATAGAAGGACGGTCTGATTGATTAAAAAATAAGTTGCAAACATTCTAATGAATATTTCTAATGTTTGGTGGCACCTTAAAGACCAGCTGTTATATTTTAAGGTGAGCTTTCGTGGACAAGGTCCCCTTATTCAGACATCTGAAGAAGTGGACTTCTCCACAAAAGCTTACATTCAAGAAATTGCCGTTAGCCTTTTAAGGTGCCACAACATTTTTGTAACCCTTATTTTTTTCACTTTTTGTTTTCTCTTGACATGCTAGCCCAGACTAGCACAGCTTCTAAAACTTATAATTTCTTGATGTCTGTGCAGCGAATCAGCAGCCATCCTAGTTTGATGTAATTTGCATACATTGCACAATTAAATTACCCATTTTCTGCAAGACTTGTTCTTTCAAATCGGAAGACTCTCTCTGCTGCAGGCAGAACGAGCTAGCTGTCTCAGAAGGGAGGACAGGCTATGGATGTTTTTCTCCTTCTCACACCTAAAAATGAACTCAGTGGTGTGTTGTTTTTTCCGCCCTGCATCCCCACACCACCTTTGTCCTGCCTTTTGCAACGTAATAGAAGGAGGGGCTCATGCAGTCCTAAATATCTTTGCCTTGGTAGGGTCTGCACACAGCCTGGCCCGGCGCCAGTGGAGTTTAAAGTTGCATGGCTCTAAAATATTTATTAACACGAAGCTGTAGTTAGCACTTAAGCTGAAGGCAATACAGTCGGAGCCTCTCTGTTGGAAATGGAAGTTAGTGAGGCTGAAAAGCCATTACGCTGTAAATATAAACTATATTAAGTGCTCGGTAGGAACCTGAAAATGTCCAAGTGTCAGCTCACTTCGTTTCTGGAAGGCTGAGCGTCTCCTTCGAGGATTCCTCGACGTTATCAATCGGCGAAAAAGGCTGTTTTGCTGAACGACACCTTCAGGATGGTGGCGAAGGGCTAGCTAAGAGGATTTTGAGGGGAAACAGAGTTCAGGGCTGCTTCTCAAGGTGCCTGATTATTTCTCTGCAGCTGGTGAGTGAGATGCAGATGAGGAAGAAGAGGGCAGGTTGGGGAATATTTCTCCAGCTGACCTGGCTTCCCAATAGGACTGAAGGCACGGATGACTTTCCTTCCCAGTCGTGCAACGGGATGACAGAATTGTAGGAGAACATGTGAAAGACTGAAAGGACTGGGCATGTCTGGCCTTTAGAAAAGAAGGTTGAGGGGAGATAGGAAAGCACTCTTCGAAGACTCAAAAGGCTGTCCTACAGAGGAGGGACAGGATCTGTTCTCCATTGTCCCAGAGTGAAGGACACGTAAGAATGGTCTCAAGCTACAAGAAGCTAGTTCTTGGTTGACTATCAGGAAAAACTTCCTAACTGTTAGAGCAGTACGACAATGGAACCAATGACCTCGGGAGGTGGTGAGACCTCCAACACTAGAGGCACTCAAGAGAAAATGGGAGAACCCTCTGTCCGATCTGCTTGGATTTAGATTTCTCTCTTGAGTTGGGCTTGATGGCTTTATAGGCCCCTTCCAACGCCAGTGTTCTAGGATTCCATGGTTGGTTTATATCTTGTCTTGGGTTCTAACCTATTAAGATCTTTCGTTTAGAGAGGATCTCTAGTATCAGATCCAAAACAAACTGGTGCTGCTTACAAACTGGTGCATTCCCTACCGTGTTGCTCTCCTGAACATGCCTTATATCTCATCTGTTTGCAGATAAGGGTCAGGTCTGGTCAGGGTTTGGATGACAGACCACCAGGAAGTACCTGGGATCTCCAGGCAAGGCTGAGAAAGCACTCTACCTGAAAGAACACCTTCAGCAGATGCTGTTGCTAACTGCAGTTGACAACGTTGTGTTTGATGGACCGGGGATGTGACTCAGTAGAAGGTCACTGCATTTTATGGTTGCACCATAATTGACAGAAAGGGAAGCCACTGTTTTGACTGGCTCCAGGCTCAGGAGGTTGCTGGCATTAACGGTGTTGAAGTTCTGACGGAGATTCTCAAGGATCTTCTCTGTTTGGTCTAAGTGATTAATCCATCATGAAGATTTCATACTCATCTTCTGAATGAACCATTCAATGCTCTTTTTTTGATGGAAATCCCCAGGGCTGAGGTTGGCTCCAGAATGGCTTCCCACCACCTGTGTCCAGCGATGGATTGAGTGTGATTCCCCTTGTGACTTTCTTAATAATTCACTGCTGTCATCAGAAGAAGTAAGCTGAGAACCTGGGAAATCTCCCTAGCTGGTAGGTCTAGCTAACCCAGTTAGCCATGTTTAGCAAAGTATTTAAATAGACAGGTTCTCCAAAGTTGAGGTGTTGCTTCTGCTCCCCTCAGTGGCTTTGTAGTCACTTCTTATCAGTAGAAATCCTGGTTTATTGAATGCTATGGGGTAGTTTGCTTTTATTTTTCATGGAAGGAGAATATTTATTTTTGCTCAAGATTAAGCAAAGCTGCACATTTCTTGTGGTGATATTTCAATGAGTCCTGTGCTGACCTCTTCTGAAGGGGAAATACAGTGGTGCCTCGCTAGACAGTTACTCTGCATGACAGTAGACATTGACTTTTTGCGATCGCAATAGTGATTTGCAAAACAGTAATTCCTATGGGGGAATTTTGCTGAACAATGTTTGGTCCCTGCTTCGCAAACTGATTTTCGCTAGACAACGATTTTAACAGCTCCCTCGTGCTCGCAAAATGGGTGTTTTCGGGACCTAAGCTTCACAAGACAGGTATTTAAACAGCTGATCGGCGGTTTGCAAAACGGCTTTCCTATGGCCGATCTTCGCTAGACAACGGTTCTTCCCCATTGTAAGGTATTAAACAGGTTTCAATGCATTCCAATAGGGAAATGCTTTTCGCTAGATGATGATTTCGCTAAACAGTGATTTCAGTGGAATGGATTATCATCGTCTAGCAAGGCACCACTGTACGGGCTTCTGGGGAGATTACTATGTGTGTATAGGTGCATACATCTCATATATTTAGAGTTTAGGATGTAAAAAAACTTAGATAAATTTATTTATTTGTTTTATTTATAGGCCACCTTTCTCCTGATAAGGGGTCCCAAGGCGGCTCACAATATAATTTTTTTTTAAAAAATTAACAAGTTAACATTAAAAAACAAACTACCGTATTTTTCGCACCATAAGATACACTTTTTCCCCACAAAACAGGGGAGTAGAAAGTCTGTGCGTCTTATGGAGCGAAGAAAACAGATTATATTTTACTGTTTTCTTCTCCTAAAAAATTGGTGCGTCTTATGGAAAGGTGCGTCTTATGGAGCAAAAAAAACGGTATATGCTAATTAAAATCGCATTGAATGATTTAAAACAAGTAAACATGAAAATCTTAACTTTAAAAATGGCATTCAGGGACTCTGCCATGATTATTAGAAGCCAGCCTGAAAAGGTGGGTCCTCAGTTGTCGGTGGAAGGATAGATGGGAGAGGGCCGAGCCGACCTCCCGAGGGAGAGCATCCCATAACTTGGAAGCAGCCACAGAGAAGGCCCTGCCTGGTGTCCCCATCAGCCATGCTTGCGCTGACAATGGGACCAAGAGGAGAGCATCTTCAGATGATCTTAAGCACCCAGACGGCTCATATGGGGAGACACAGTCCTTCAGGGACCTTGGACCGGAGCCGTAGAGGGCTTTATAAGTCACGACCAGCACTTGAGAATTTAAAAAATGCTTTCAACAATTCAGTCACTTAAGCCTTAGTGGTTTGCCTTTAGACCCCTCCATATTTGTGCCAGCCATGTGCTACAGGCTTAAGTGTGTGTGTGTGTGTGTGTTTCTGAGAGTTTCTCCATCTTCAACCCCTACAGGATAGTTCAATACCATATGACCCTCTTTCTGCTGAGTATATCTCTACCTCTAGATTTCAATGACTTTGAGGAGAAAAGCTGTCTAGTTCATGTCCGAGGGCTGTACCAAGCATGCAGAATATAGGACATTATATGTGTCATTCCTGCTTTGAGAGGGTGCAGAACAAAAAAGGGAGCCGCTTTGTGACTGGGAAAAGATTGCAATGGTTTTGAGAGCATTTTCTTTTGAAAAAGCCACCTCTGGCATGGTTTGAAGAGCCCTCTGATGCTTTGGAAATCGGGGACTGGAGCACTTTTGTAGCGTTCCCCTCCCCCCCGCCTCTTTAAATAAAAATAATTCTCCCACCCCCGTCTTGCTGTATCTCTGCGAGGACTTCAGACAGACTTCCAAATGCGCTTGGTAGTGAATAAATTATAAACAGCCTTCCTCTGATAGAAGGCGCTTTGCAGGCAACAGATCAAGAAGCAAATTAAATCCGCTTTGGTGTAATTTCCAGGAGAGTGGTCTAGTTCATTTTGAAGATCGCACTTTCTTGTCTCTTCCTCCTCTCTTCTCTTCTTCTTCTTCTTTTTTGTACATGTGCTTTATATCTCCTTTTCAGATGTTCTGTATAAAAGCTCTGGTTAAAGGATTCGATTTCGGAAGGAGACAAGGCTACCTCCTGTACCTTGTCCTTCTTAAAGATTTATTAAGGAGGCACTGTCTTCCCAGTAGGCAAACGTATTTTCCCCATGTGAGTTTGCTTGCATGTGTTTATGTGCGTGCATATGTGTGTATGTGAGAGAGAGAATGAGTAACCTGAGAGAACCCCTGGAATCTGTAAATTGAAATGTTTCTGCCAACTGCTTTCACAATCTGGATGAATTTGAGCAGGACGTAAATGGGGCCAGGCATCGATAATTGGACTGAACCAAGGGAAGAGTTATTGTCAAATTTGCAGTTCACCTCTGCACCGGCGACAAATTGCACAGAGCTGTAACTCATACCAAAGCGCACAGGTAATTATATACTTAAAATCTGCTTGAGACCATCTCTGGCATGGAGCTTAATCCAGACAAGACAGAGGTGGGCTTGGTCAGTTGAACGGCAGAGAAGGCGTTAGGGTTTCAGCCTGTCCTGGATGGGGTTACACTGTCCTGGGAAATACAGGTCTGTAATCAAGATGGGCATGAAATGAACCACAAACCCAACAACCCAACGAATAGGGCTGGTTTGTGATTTGTTTCCCAACTGAATTTGGGGATCCTGTTTTGCTGACGCAACACGAAATGCCAATTTTTTTTCCCTTGACATTTTGCTTGCTTTGGCAAACCAGGATTGCCTGTCACATGTTGTGGTGGGGGCTGCCTTTGAAAAGTGTTCAGAAACTTCAATGGATTCAAAATGCTGGAGCCAGATTGTTAAGCGGAGCTGGTCAGAGGGATCACATAACCGTTACAGCAGCTGCACTGACTGCCGGTCCGTTTCCAGGCACAATTCAAAATGTTGGTGTTGACCTATAAAAACCGGAATGACTTTTTTCTAAACCACTTGAAAGACTGTGTCTCCATTTATGGGCCTGGCCAGGTTTTTAAATCATCGCGAGGAAAATTTCTTTCTGTCTTGCCACCTGCAAAGATGCCTTTGGTGAGGACCTGAGAGAGAACTGCCAGCTACAGGATTCTGGAACGGTGGTTCACAAAAGTAGCTTGTATAAGCTCCAAGTATGTGTCTCGAGGTCTTCATCAAATGTGCTGAGTGAGTAGATGACTGGAGGTGTAATACTGGAAATGGTGTATGGGGCTGGCCCATGCAACCCTTTACCTCTTGAAGGGTTCCCAAATACAAAAGGGGGTATCCTGGAACATAAGGGTTTCTCTAGCCGAACAGAAACTTTGAGGTTGTTGTGGGTTTTTTGGGCTCTGAGTTTCAGATGAAGGCAGAAAGGGGGAGAGGAAGGGGGAAAATCAGATGGCTGGCCACCTTTTGTGCGGAGAGATGGGTCATAAATTCCAAACCAGTGGCTCTTGCAGACTACGAACTATAGCTCTCCCCATCTATGAAGCTGCGCCTGGCCCCCAACAGCAGCCACGAAACTTTTGTGACTCTAATATAAATGTATTATATCTACTCACAAGGACTTGGTGCAGAGCTTGAGAAGGTGAATTATCATCAAAAGCTCACTGTATTTGTTCTTTTTTGTTTTACTTTCTTAATGGTCCAAGAAAGGTATTGCCTATTTCTACTTCAAGTTCATCCTTCTGTTTCTCACCTTGACTCCGCCCCCCATTGTCCCATGTAGGAAAGTGCCAAACTGTTATGAACTCTGTGCAGGAGGGGTACCATCCTGAGCAGGAATTGTAGCAATCCTGCACAGCTTGGTGCTCCTTCCAGCTTTTTCACGTGAATCCTGTGCAGGAAAGAGCCTTCACAGGAATTGTCATCATCCTTCACAGCTTGGCATTTCTTCTGGAGATAAAAAAAAGAGAGGACACAACTTAGAAATCCCACAAGATTTCTTAGAAGAATATCTCACAATTGCTGTGAGAAAAGTGAATTCTTTAAGGTTTCTTACTGCGAATGCAAGACTTATTCCACCATCTGAATGTCCATAACATTTCCTCTGATGTAGAAACAGAAACCATGACCAGCATATGCGCATAAAATTCGATGAAATAAAGCCAGAGAAAATCAGATAAAACAAGGGTGAAAGATTTTGGTGTAAGACACTCATTTCAGTCACACATAGAGGGAATGAAATGCTATGCCTGTATCAGGAGGAATAAGATACTTAATTTGATTTAGAGCACCTGTCATTTAGAGTCTGTTAATGAACTCCATGGCTTGTTTTAAACCCAGAAGTCTGGTTTCAACCATTCAATCTGCAAGACGCCTTTGATTTCAATTCATTAAAAAATTTGGCTCTACAGCAAAGATTTCTGAGTGCTCCAGCAAACTATAAATATCAGCATTCTGCAGGATGGCGCCATGACAGTTAATGTGGGGTCAAACTTCTTCGACTGTGCAATGGAGATATACTCCGAGTTAGAACTTTCAGCCAAAAGTTATGAATAAGATCATAGCCATTTCCATTTTTAGCTCAAAATTAGCATTTTTTGACTGGACTTTCCCCCCTGGAAACAGTTTGATAGCCCAGAGAATATTCAGCTCCTTCTGGTAGAACATTGTATCTTCCAGTTGCAGCTTACATTCAAGAAACACCTTCCTAATTGGCTGGGATCTGTGATTCCACCCAGTCGGGTATCATGGAGTGGCACAATGTTATGCCAGTTTTAGATTGCATTAACAGAAGTATACTCTCCAAATCCCATGTGGTCCTAGTACTCCTCTACTCAACACTGTTGAGGCCTCGTCTAGAGTCCTGTGTAAAGTTCTGCACACCATACTTTAAGAAGGATGCCAACAAACTAGAGTAAGTTCGGAGGGCAACGATGGAAACCGAACCCTAGAAAGAATGACTGAAAGAACTGGGTGTGTTTAGCCTTGAGAAAATAAGACTGGGGGGAGATAGAACTTGAAAGATTGTCTTACAGAGGAGGGGCAGGATCTGTTCTCAATCATTCTAGACCTCAGGACATGCAACAATGGGGTCAAGCTACAGGAAGCCAGATTTAGCCTGAATATCAGGAAAAACTTCTTCACTGTTAGAGCAGTATGACAATGGAACCAATTCCCCCAGGTTAGAACACCAATGTGGAGGGTTTCAAGAGAAAACTGGATAACCATTTGTCCAATCTGCTTTGATTTGAATTCCTGCCTTGAGCAGGGGGTTGGACTTTATGGCCTTAGAGGCCCCTTCCAAAATTATTCTAGGATTCTATGCCTGGAGCTTGCAACCTTATAGAGCAGTGGTCCCCAACCTTGGGTCCCCAGATGTTCTTGGACTAAAATCCCCAGAAGCCTTCACCACTAGCTGTGCCGGCCAGAATTCCCGGGAGTTGTAGCCCAAGAACATCTAGGGACCCCAGTTTGCAAACCACTTTATCAATTCAGTACACCCCCATGTTGTGCTTTGCTATAACTATCCCAATTTGGCAAACCAGATGGGATGACCAAGGGCAGATGAAGGCTACTGAAGAGATAAGCAAATGAAAGCAATTTAAACAAATACATTTTTTCAGAGGGAATGCTGAAAAATTGCCCCGAACAGGAGCAATTCATCAGCATCTTTGAAATTGTTTCCCTTGATAAAGACAGATTTTTTCCTACTGATGCTCAGTCACTTAGGGTGTGATCCTACAGGGACATAGACTGCAATTTGGACCACTTTGTGGAGTGAGCCAGGGCGATCTGTTTCCCGGCAATCACACAACACACAGGGAAATGCAATCCAGCCCAACTTCAATCCATGCCCAAGCTGGACCTTTTTGGGGGCTTCCACTTTTTGGCAGGCCAGACTGGAGCGATGCCCTAATGGAAGGGTTGCTTTAAGGAAGATCACTGCCCTAAAAGTGACCCTTTCTGGTGCAATCAGGCACATATCTTTGAATTTGTCTGATTGCACCCTTTGTTTTGAACAGCATGATCTTGGCGTTGGGGGAGGGAAGTGGCCTCCTTCTGTCCGGTCTCAGGCTCCTTGTTTGCATCAGGACTTGTGAGGTCACACACTTGAGTCTCTTTCTGTCTCGGAAGATCAATGAACCAAGTGAATTAACGTTCCTGTTAAGATCTGCAGTGGAGAATCAGCTTATCTTTGTCTCCCAGCAAACCAAAGTCTTAGCAGTTCGACCACACCGCTAATGCAGCTGATTGATGCTAATGCTCTTACAGCTTTCTTAATGTGGCACCTGCTTAACTTGCAGAGGGGAAGAAACAGGGGAAATGTACACCGGGCACCTTTGCCAGCGATTCCATCAGAGAGGAGCAAGAGCTCTTATGTGGTTGGGGTTGGTAGGGTGGGGACAAGCAAAGGGAGGGTCAGCTTGGAAGAAAAGGGCCCTGCGGGTGGCAAGCTATGTTGAGAGTCTCCTCTTTAACTAGTGAAATGTCTCTCAGTTGGGGACATATGAACACCCACCTCCCGTAAATCCTGGACATCTTATCGGATCTCTGCTGGCATCCCTCGAAAGACCTCTGGCGGGATCCCAGAATTTTCTTTGGCTTTGATAAGCTTTGATAAGAAGTTTTTTAGAGGCCCTGTTCTGTAGGACAGCTTGGCAGTGTAATGAAAAGCCTTCAAAGAGGCTGCCGTGTTAGCCTGTGCTAGCATCGCAGGCAAAAATGAAAGGAAAAATGAAAAATCAAGAAGACAAAAATGTTGTGGCCCCTTAAGGACTGACTGCTATATTTTAATGTGAGCTTCCATGGACAAGAGGCAGAGGCAGGAAACCACCGTTGTCTTGTCTGTTTGATATCTATCTATCTATCTATCTATCTATCTATCTATCTATCTATCTATCTATCTATCTATCTATCTATCTATCTATCTATCTATCTATCTATCTATCTATCTATCTATCTATCTATCTATCTATCTATCTATCTATCTATCTATCTATCTATCTATCTATCTATCTATCTATCTATCTCGTTTAAGGAGCACCCTTACGCTTCTAACACTCCCTCCATTTGGAGAAAGAGAAACTTCTCTCTTCCCCATCACCACCAGCTTCACCATTCTGTCCATCACTGCTGCTGGTCCTCTGTCACAAACACACGTATTGTGATTGCATGCAGGGTCACCAGGTGGGTCAGGCAATAATTTGGTTGAGAAAGTGAGGCGAGTCAAGGTGAAGGACTGAGGGAAAGGGAGATGCAGAAGGATAATGGAGCTCCTCAGAAAGAGAATAGGAGAAGGCAGGAGGCACTAGGCTGTAGGTCAATCTGGGTTGGGCAACAGGGTCAGTCTATACTCAGCATTCCACCAGAGGCACATCTTGCTTATAGAGTTATCGGAAGGAGTCAGGAAACAGAATTTGAATAGGACAAAAGGATGCCAGAGCACAGATGCTATCTACAGTAACCTTCCCCAACATGGCATCTACTTGTTTGCCCTTAACAAGTGGTTTCCAACCTTGGGTCACCCAGATGTTCTTGGACTACAGCTCCCAGAAACCCCAGCCCGCACAGCTGGTGGCAAAGGCTTCTGGGAGTTGCAGTCCAAGAACATCTGGGGACCCAAGGTTGGGAACCACTGCTCTAGACCAATGATGGTCAACCACCTCATCTTCTTATTTTAACACTTCCGGAAATCAAGCGTATTGGATAAGGTTGAGCTGTCCCAACGTGGAGGAAGTGAAGGCTTCCCCCTTGTCAACCCAGTTTCAGGAGGTCACCATTTGAGTGAAGTCCATGGACCCAGTTGGGTTATTCCCTCGGAGATGGTAGCTCTGACAGGTTATTCCTTATAACTCTGTGAATGCTCATTCCTGCTACACTGACAGCCGAACTACACGTTACACTGATCGGAAGTGCACAACTGCCCTTTCACTTCTTGCACTCCACATATGGAGCCCTAATTTGGATCTGGACCACCATGCTGAGGGAGGGGGCATTGCAATCTTCCCGACCAAACCAAACTGAATTTTTGGAGGCTTCCTCATCAAAAGTAAGAAAACCACCCATTTTGGAAGGACCTGTTTCAGCTCTGTTTGTGACCTCCGAGCTCCACCGGTCCTGGAGGAGCCGAGACTTGAATCCATCCTGTTCTGAAAGATCTTGTACCTTGGGTGATGCAGCAGCAACATCTGAGAGCTTTCAGTCTCAGATCCCTCCATCAGGTTATGTAAAGCCGTAAGAGCAATTTACAGCGTTCAACGATCCAAATTCCATTTTCTCTCTGCTTCCTTTGGCTTGCTGCCTAGATACGAAGCCCACGTTTTCTTTTCTTTCCATCGGGGCCCCAGAGCATTTCATCTTAGACACCTGACTTATCATGAACTCATTTTTGGATTGAGAGGTGGAGAGGAGAAGGCTTGAAGTACAGGAGATTTTGTAGTATTAGAAGGTGGAGGGGTGGGGAAGGGGGAAAAAACCCAGAAAAGTTGAAAAGAACTACCTGCCTCCTCTTTAGCACTTTCGTCTGATAATCCAGGCTGTTGGGACATCATAGGAATCAATCAGAGTTTAATCTGCAAATCATGACACACCTTTTCCAGGTTTAATTGGGGAACTTTCCAAGCATAGGTTCTCTCTTCTCAGTCCAAGATGACCGGAGAGGCAAATGGCGATGGATGGAGGTATTGCAAGAAAGTGGAACAACTGTTTGTGCAAACTCGTCTATGTGGCTGCGGGCATGCTGTTCCCCTGAATGCCGTTTTGCTGACTCTCCTGGAACATTTCTTTTTTACAGCCAAATAAATTCCTTTTTGCGGCTTATACGGACCTGGGGAGCCACATGTCACTTTTTTACAAGGAGCCGACAGCTTGGATTGGGGGAGAGTGATGGCGTTTCAGCTTCGTTTCACCTCTATGACTTCATTAGATTTTTCAGCCCCATCATTTCTCTGACTCTCTTGGCTCTGAAATGCAGTGTTTTAAAACAGGGTGGAAAAGAAGATTCACACATAGATATATCCTAACTGAATTTGTGTAAGAGCTGAGCTGTAGCGAAGGGTTTGCAACCTGAGGTGGTCTGGGCACAGGAGTGTGTGTGTGTTTTTTCCCTCTGTGACTCTTTTTGAAAACTGTGCAGTCTTCAAAAGAAATATGTGTGTGTGGAGGGGAGACCAAAGTAAAACCAGGTGGGGCTAGAAATATACCTTCAGTTTCGAAAAATATATATCTTTTTTATGTTAAAACGGTGCAGGTGGTTGAATATTACTTCAAAAAGTGAACTGCCGCTCCTGCAACCTTCCAAAGTGTCAATTCACCTTGTTTGGGTGTCAAAAGGGGTCAGGTGGTGGTGGTGGGAAACAAAAGCAAAAACATAATAAAACAAAACAAAATCCAGTATTCAGGGTTACCCTTTGTCCGCCCTGGCCAAGATTGTTAAAATGTGCATTGACTCGCTGTGAAGACACACCTTGGAATCTGGGTTAACCATGTACCGCAAGAAGAGGAGGAAATTGACCAAAAAGCCTTGTTTGCAGCTTGTTGACAAAGTCCTTCTGTAGGCCTCCTGATTTGCAGGAGGCACTGCGCAAAACTGATAGTTCTGTATTTCTCCATTTAAAAGTCCAAACAGGACATTATTAGTGGCCTTCTGCCAGTTAAAAATATACTCATAACTCTGGTCTGAATCCTTGCAGGGGGTCAGGTTTCTTCTGCCTGAAGCCACCAGCTGCATAAGTGTGGGCAAATTGTGTGACTTTGGGTGTGTTTGAATCTGATTCATAAAAATTATTTGCGGTGAATGTATTCCCTTGCAACCTCCAACTCTGGGGCCAAATGCTATCCCCACAACTCAAGTTGCTTTGGGGGCTGAAGAGAGTCAGGAAGACCGGTTGAATTGACTGGTTTCTTGCCATCCTGGAGATGGGCTTCTGTGACTCAGCCGCCAAGCTTTGCTGGACATTGAGTTTCCAAATAAGCAATTATGGGTGTGAAACTTGAGCAGGCAGCAAAGAGAGGAAAGCCAGGGAGATACGAATGGGTGGCTGATGAAATGGAAAATGGATTTTCCCCCTGTTAAAGCTGATTGACCTCAAGACAGCGGAGTGGATGTTAAGCCTGCTCTCCACAGTACTAAAACGAGGTGACCTTGACACAAATACTCTGGGTATGTATATAAATATTCAATTAGATTTACTAAAAACATGTGTGTGCATCTATTTGGACATTCCAGCACAGGTCATTTATTTACATACACCATTATAAAATGTAAGCTCCCACTGCCCAGATTTCTGCCCTGGGACCTTAACCCTAACCTCGTCCCCATCTCTGTCTCTCTCCTGACCCTGATCCTGACCCATATGTAGCTTTTCAACTTTTAAGATCTTCTGAGTAGGCCCTTCTGTCGGTTCTATCACCTTCCCAAGAGCCTTTGATGAGGACACAAGACAGGACCTTCCCATTGGTGGCTCCCAGGCTTTGGAAGGGATTGTCCCAAGAAGCCAGGTTGGGCCCCTCCCTCTTGTCCTTCCACCATCAAGCAAAGACCTTCCTTTTCAGGCAGGCCTTTAAGCAGCAAGTTGTCCCTGGAAAGCTGGTTTTGATCTTACAGATGTTTAATTTTTTCTAAACTTGTTTTTTTAAAATCTTTATATGTGTCAAATTATTTTTTTAAATATGATATTTATGTGTTATCTGTTGTACGCTGCTTTGGGTTGAGAGGCGGCATATAAATAATTGAAATCAATGAGCATCTGGAGACCCCAGGCTGAGAACCACTGCCCTCAAAGACTGTGGCCTCTCCTCCATGGAAGGTTTTGAAACAAACGTTGGGTGGCCGTCCCTCAGGGCAGACCTGGGCAAAAATGCGGCCCTCCAGATGTTGCTGAACTGTAACTCCCAGCAATCCTAGCCCACACAGCCAACAGTGAGGAGTGTTGGGATTTGCAGTTCAGCAACATCTGGAGGGCTGCACGTTGCCCAGGTCTGCTTCAGGGTGTAATTGTTGTCGTTTCTTGCGTTGGCAAGGGGTTGGGCTGGATGACCAAGAGGCACCTTTCCACTCCATGCTGTTCCACAATTCTAACACCAAAACGTGGACCGGTTCTCTTAGTACACTTGCAGCTTAAGGACTGATCGTGGCGCTTTAAGAATCCGGTAGCTTGCCATCCCAACAATGCCGGCTCTTCCATCCCTCTGATGAGTCAGAGAGATCAATTTCAGTCTTGGAGTCATTTCAGCTGCCTATTTCCTCGGCTATGTTTGTTCAGTTCAGAGTAATCAGGAGCCACACAAGAGGCACAGCTTGTCAGAAATGTCCCAGCCATCCCAGTCTATCAGTGCCGAGGCCTCGATCTGTCTCTCCTGTCCCTGGGCTGGCTGAGTGATTGCTCCCCGAAATGATCGGTATTGAGCCTTGGCGGACAGAGCCTAGCCCCAGCTTTCTCCTTCTGGAGATTGAGTCAGTATTGAAGAACAGTTCTTGTTATTTCCAAGAAGTGAAGTGTAAACACAGTGATAGAAATTGGGAAGGGTCGGGAAGGAACTTGGCAAGGGGTGAAAACAGAAAAGTCTTAATTCTTAAATGTATAGATGAAGAAAGACATGGGCATAAACCTGAAAAAAAGTAGTTCGCAATGGTTCGCGGTTCGTGGTTCGCAACGAACCATGACTCTCCACGAACCAACCAGAAAACTAAACTGGTTTGTGATTCAGCTTTCAGTTCACACCTGGTGTGGCTACCTGCGCCAATCATACTGCTGCCACTGCTGCATTGCACCCTGATTAGCTGGGAAGTTGGCGCATGCACAGAAAGCATGGGCTGGCTTCGCTTCTTGATAATGACGGCAGTGATGGAGAC
Organism: Pogona vitticeps; assembly: GCF_051106095.1. Lineage (NCBI taxonomy): Eukaryota > Metazoa > Chordata > Lepidosauria > Squamata > Agamidae > Pogona > Pogona vitticeps. Next base: position 1,648,014 of record NC_135796.1, read on the forward strand.
AGCAAGGCCAGACAGGGAGGTGAGAGGGGTGGTGGGAAGGGGGGCGAGTGGGCAGGCATCTCTTTTTGTGGAGAAAAAGCGTGGCACTTCATTTGACTTTGGCAAAACAGGATCCCCAAACTGGATCATGAACCGAAGCACAAATTTGCCTGATTCATTAGTTTCTCCGGTTTGTAGTTTGGTTCATTCCCATCGATATATGAAGGCTGTCTCAGCTCAATGAGCATCCTCAAACTCTCAAGATTCTTCCCTTCCAGGAGAGTGCAAGGAAAGGATCACTATTTGTTGATTGTTCAACAGCATGCGGATACTCCCTGTGATGCTTCTAATCCGGATAAAACCAACAAAACAACAGCTGCCATTGTTTGGCAAAGTTCGGATTAATTGAATTTTCCACGCAATTATTTGAATGGTTTGCACAATTTTAATTGATTTGTGCAAAAAAATGGTTCACATAATTTTGGTTGATTGGCACAAAAACTGCTGACTCTCCTTCTATTCCCTTAGTAAAGAGCAGCAAAACATACCACACCATGTGGGGGCAGGAGAAGAGTAATTTTTCAGTTCTTCGTCCTTGTGTGTGAGGATGAGGCAAGTGGGGATTGATTGGAGTAAGACACAGGCATAAGAAGTTTGGAAAAAAAAAATTATTCCATGAATTGAGCACTAGTAGCTTGCTTAGAGTACAAGGAGAATTGTGTAAACTCTTCCCAAACTCTGGTAGACCCCAATCATGAGACCGATTGTGCAGCCATCTGTGCCATCAGTCTCACAATCAGTGTGAGACTCAGCGTGCAACCGAGAATACTCCAAGATCCAGGTAGTTCAAGCCCAGGATCCCTGTTTCAACCACTTCCTGTGAGATGTTTTTGGAAGCTCTGAAGCATGAAAGCGATGGCCAACTTCTGTTCCTTGTTCCCCTCATTTGGTACAGCTGATATAAATCCTCAAGAACAGGAGTATTCCATTAGCTAACATGAATGATTAATCACTGCAGATAGACATACCCATGAATCCTTCTAATTCCTCTTTAAAGCTAGCTGCGTTAAGGACCAGCACCCAATTCCCATCTTTTATTGTGTTGGAATTTTGGAATTACTGAACTATCCCAGACTTCTCCCAATTCTGGGTGGAATCCTGTGGCTCAGTTATACAAAAGCAGAGAATTGCCATAAATTAAGACATCTCCATAGATATTATCCATTGTACATCAAGTCACATGACTCAGTAAGCAACAGGTAACTCCAACAGAGATGTCTTAACTTAGAGCAACTTGCTGCTAAAAGTTACGTCGTTTGCGTAACTGTCTGAAAGGATTTGGGCGAATGTCTTAGAAGCTAAGCAGGGTCGGACATGATCAGTGAATGGATGGGAGATGATTTAAGGATCTCCATGTAGAAACAGAAGAAAAGGTTCTCTGCAATCCTGGACACCCATTGTGGTCCATCAAAAATGTCAGCTGAGGTCTGTAAAGGACCAAACCTCTGATGAAGTTTCCTCCACACGTCTTTAATATTAATCCAACTTGGAGGATTTAAGAAATGAATTCCAGGGAATGGAACACAGTTTGTGATCCAAATGTGTAAGATTCAGGGCACACCTCAAAGACAAATGCATCAGAAGCTTTCCGTAGGTTAGAGCTCATTTCATCAGATAGGTACTGTTATCCTGAGGGCAGGACAGATGTTAAAGATGGTCCATCACTTGAGAAGGAAAACAAGCAAGCAAATATGGCTATAGGTAGGGTTAGTGCCATGGACAAGGTTTCTATCACCCTCTGGAGTTTAAAAAGCAACTTTGCTTTGCTTTGCCCTTTGTCTTGAAGCATGGGGCTCCTTTGAAGTCCGATCTGTCAAACAGGGCTCAATCACGTCTCTCGAACACCAGCGGGCTTTCAGCTGTAATAGCCTGCAATCCGTAGTGTCTGCTTCCACCACAAATCGGGAGGTAGGCATGAGTATGAGGAAGTCGGGGAAAAGGGGAATCAAGAAGTGCAGCCTGGGACTGTTATGATGAAGAACAAGTCTCATGATCTCCAAAGGATAGGATGCGTGAGGTCTCTCCATTTGTAGGCACCGAGGGAGGCTCGCCTTGCAATGCTGTGCTGAGGCGGTAATGGAAAGATCAGTGACTGTGGTTCCTCCAACACAGAGGGCAAAGAGATATTGGAAGTTGCTCTTGAGGAAGATGAGATGCTCAACCGCTTCATTCCCACCCCAGAACAGGAGGAAAAAAGTCATATCAACCATGACTTTGGTCTATAGTGGGACTCACTAGAGGGAGAATGTAAGCAAGATGGAAATGCTGTCAGCACGGAAGAAATAAAGGGGAAAAAGCACAGTTCCTCCACTTTCTGCGCTTCCAGTATGACCTCAACAGGATTTAATTATCACTCTAATTTTCTTTCCTTCCAACCCTGGTGGACGTTCTCTGTTCATCCTTAATTCCTGCATAGAATCAGATTCATAGATACATTGACCCCCTGCTCTGGGTTGGAATCCAGATCAAAGCAGATCAGACAGAGTGTTGTCCAGTTTTGCCTTGAGTGCCCCCAGCATTGGAGCACTCGCCACCTCTTGAGGTCATGGATTCCATTGTCGTACTGCTCTAACAGTTAAGAAGTATTTCCTAATTCTGCCTAAATCTGGATTCCTGTAGCTCGAGCCCATTGGAGTAGCGAAAGCTGCCTTTTTCAAAACAGTGCTGCTAACACAGACATTCCATTATTAGAAATCTGACTCAATGTATTTACCCGGCATCTCAATTCTGGGCACCACTGAATTTCCTACTAAATCGTAATTCAGTAGATGTATGTGCTGGAATACCCCTTTGAAGCTGCTTTCCCAGTAGAATAGAGAAGTGGAGTAGTCTACTTAGGGACATAAATCTCTGAATATTTCATTTCTCTCAGCTGTGGATGAAAAACAAAAGTCAAATGCCTTCTCCCCACCATGCAAGATTATAATTTAGGTATTTTTCTTCTCCCCTTCATTTATGGAAAATGCTCTACAGGCTTCCATTTCTGCAAGCACGTCACATTTTACTGGCAATACCATTTTTTCAAAAGCATTAAATGCAAGCCCTTTGCACACAAAAAAAATTATGTATAGGCTGGTCAGATAGCTCAGTGGTTTAAGAATCTGGCTGCATTCATAGCTTCCAGTCATGATCTTAACACTGCATAGCCATGAGCACAAAATGATGTATTCCTTTTGAATTTGCCAAATTATGAGTTTTGATGGGAGTAGGAAATCGACTCTGTGTCTGTGTTAAATCAGTGAATGCAGTTCTTTTTTTTTTCCCATTTGGAGGGTAGAAGAGCCACATTGGAAACCAAGACTAATTGACATGTATTAATTCAGTTAAATATATGCATGGGGAAAATTCAGTGCAGGAGGGCCACCTGAGTCCTGCAGAGAGGAATTTATCATCCGTTGGTTTTTCCGAGACCCATCTTGTGGGTTCTCGTAAGAGAAACTCTCCTTCTGCTGACCCAAGGACTCTTCCTTTGACAGTCTCGATGCTTCTTTTCCCCCCAACTTGTAAGTTTGGTCAAGAGTCGATGTTCCATCCCATGGCAGAGGAGGAAAAGATGTCCAAGTGAAAAAATCAGCATGTTCTCAAAGCCTCCGGTGGGTTGAGGGTGGTGGGCTCAGGCGCTGCATTGCTAATAGGGGTCAGCCACTTCTCCTTCTCTTCTCTCATTCGGGAAGGGGGCTGGTCTGTGCTCCTCGACTGTTTTTTGCTGACGAGTCACTTCCTTTTGTTACTGCTTGACAGGGATGGGAGCTTGAGTTGTGGGTCCTGCTGTCAAATCAGACTTAAATTGCACCAGTGATTTGAGTGAGTTTGAGGTCCCCCCCCCATGAATTGGACCTGACTCAATACTCAGAACCTACACACACCTCTCTTTTTTCGGGGGGGAAAAATCTTATTTTTAATTGCTGGACAGCTGAGTGGTTTAGGTCTCTGGCTGCGGAGTCAAAGGTTGCGAGTTCGATTTCCCCCGCTTGTGCCTCCTTGACAAGGGCTGGACCTGAGGATCAACAGGGTCCTTTCCAGCTCTGCAGTTCCAAGACTAGGTAAAGGTTCCCCTTGACATTTAGTTAGTCGTGTCCAACTCTAGGGGGCAGTGCTCATCCCCGTTTCCAAGCCATAGAGCCCGCGTTTGTCCAAAGACCGTTTCCGTTCTCACGTGGCCAGCACGGCTATATACAGAACGCTGTTTACCTTCCCACCGAGGTGGAACCTATTTATCTACTCGCATTTTACATGCTTTCGAACTGCTAGGTTGGCGAGGAGCTGGGACCAAGTGACGGGAGCTCCCTCCGTCGCGTGGATTCGATCTTACGACTGCTGGTCTTCTGACCCTGCAGCATAGAGGCTTCTGCGGTTTAACCCGCAGCACCACCACGTCCCTACTATTATTATTATTCGAAAACGCCAGGCATAGTTATAGAACTATTGACTGGCATTCCATAACAGACACAAGTGTTAACCCCATAGCTCAGTATCTGTTAAATATTGGTGGAGTGTGTACGCCGTTCCTAATATTGCCGATTTTTGTAGCTGGGATGGTGTGATTTCTGAGATCTGCAACTGCTTAATAACATTTCATGATTTCTTGATTTCCGGCAAGAGTCCAAGTTTTGCATTTTATGTTGTTCCAGTCGCTTTGTAGCTGCCTGCCCTGGTTCCTCAATGGGGTCTGCTGTAAGAACACTTGTTGCCCAGATGCCCAGGGGCTATAGCATCTGTCACGGTCCTTGTTGACCCTGGCAGCAAACTGATCTGATATAGATTTCTGTTTGTTCCCTTTCATCATAATTGATGGTTGGTGGACACAATGGGTCTGGTTTCTCAGCTGAGACCTCTCTGGCTTGGGAGACCCTTCAGTATAGCTCTCAACCTCACGGAAGCACTCAAGCACCTCCACCTCAGCAACGCCTGTGCGCATGGAGGAGATGATGATGGTGGTGATGATCAGGGACTCAGACTTGGAGCTTGGTGCTTAGGACTTGGTACCAAAGACTCTGACGGACTTGGGACTTGGACCCAATGTCTTGCCAACATCCCTACTTCTTCAACATACCAGTGTTGCAGGGTGGTTTGAAGGTGCCACGTGTCAGCTGGAAATGAGGTGTGTGTGTGTGCAACAGGAAGAATCAAGGATCTGAGGCTGGGTGACTTAAGAAGCCATCAGGCCCTATTCCACTACAGCTGAGTAATACAGAGGTAGAAAGGGAGAAGGTAAGGGAAGACATATACAAAGAGAATACAATTAACCCCACTAATCTACTCATATAAACCAGCCTCAGAGTTTCTAGAGGTGACAGACACCAAAAAAAGCTAAATAAATATATAAATCATCTCAGTGCCCAGTAGATCTGCACGACTTCATGCTCACCAATGCTGGAGCTGAAAGATGAGCAAGCAGTATGGGGCCACCCTATAACTGAATTTGTGGGAGAGGGTGAAGAGAGGTGAATTTATCAAACACATACACACAAACTTTTCAAGGAAGGGTTTCCTCTGAAACGAGCTGGAATCATAAGCCTTTGTGCTTAAATAAAACATCATCCTTCTCAAGTGGGAAGCATCCGCCCACGCGCATGGATGGAACGCTGTGGTCTTTGAGGGCCTTCCCAATCCTCAGCAGGTTCCGACGGTGTGAAGAGAGAGAGAGAGAGAGAGAGAGAGAGAGAGAGATGCCACCCTAACTGGTGTGCCATGAGATTGGATTGATTGCTACCATTTCTACTTCAAAACAAAGTTCAATCTACTTGGCTTAAAGCCAATGCCTGCCTGTATTGCATCCTTTCTCCTACATCTGCTTTTTGGCTATATGGGACTACAAATCCCATAAGGCAGCAGAGCAGAACAAGGCTGAAAAGAACACTTAGGAAATCCTTCATTCTCATGGACATTTCCTGGCTTGATTCATTAAGCCACCTACTAGGTCACTTAGAAGCACCAGTAGCTGACCATGAAATAAGAAGTGCAAATTTTTGTCTCCCGCTCTCTCTAATTTGCTCGATTTCAATCTGTTCAGATCTCGTGTCTTCTCCTTTGAGGGCCAAAGACAGCACAGAAGGACCGGAGGGTGATTTTTTTAAAAAGCAGCAAACAATCTCACTTGGGTTTATAACCTTTAAAAGCCCAAAGCAGCCAGCTTCAGACTCATTTCACATAGGAAGTGCTAATGGCGTTAATTTGCACTGTTTGTGCAAATTTCCTTACTTGTGCTGGGCCCTTTTTGTGCCTATTAGCTAATTTGCTAAAATAACACAACACCAGCAACATAAGTTGTAGTCTGCTTTTTCCCCCTCATTCCCTTTTCTGATCCAAAGCACCCCAGAGCACCTTGTCTTCTCACAGACAGATTATGATTATAATTTTAGAAGGGCGGAGCTGGAAGGGACCTTATGAGATCATGGAGTCCAGCCCCTGTCAAGGAGGCCCGGGTGGGGGGGAATCGAACTCCCAACCTCTAGTTCTGCAGTTCTAATAGTTTTGTAGTTTCTTATCTTTGCATTCAAGGACAAGACAGGTGAAGGGTCCTATCCCTCCCAGTGAGCAGAGCTGAATTGGCCGGGAGATTATAAACACTGTAATCCCAACATCAGTGTAGGGGAGGCTGCCATCTTCTGTTTTCATCTGGACAACTATGCAAAGCCAGAATGGAAACCTTTATCCTTTCTCAAACGTGTGTGTGAGGACTATTTTGTCAACTGAGAAAATGGGGATCTACATCTCTGCAGGTGGCTGAGTTGGACAACATTATGAAAGGGGAAGACGCAGCTGCTCCGTGTACGAGGGGAATGACAGAACCCAGTAGCTATCAGGGAAAAGGGAATATCTTAATTTATGTACATCTAGGGCTGCACCAAACATCCTCAAGTACTTCGCTAGGTCTGAATTGTTCCACTTATGCAACTCATATTTCTTCAGGCAGACTGCCAAGAGCTGCTTGAGGAGCAGCTGCAACTCACGGTGTAATCCTCTTTACACAAACAAAACACATCAAAACAGTGTTTTTCCCCCCTTGCTAGAAACAGTGATCCTTCCCGGTCCGAGATCCCAAAGCAAGTACGATTGTGCCATAAAACCATCCAGGCCTGGCTCATAGAAGTGGGGATTTGTTGAATGAACAAAACAGAGCAATTTTCATTTGTTTTGAAGTGTTGTTGTTGTTTAGTCGTTAAGTCGTGTCCGACTATTCGTGACCCCATGGACCAGAGCATGCCAGGCCCTCCTGTCTTCTGCTGCCTCCCGGAGTTGGGTCAAAGTCATGTTGGTCGCTTCGGTGACACTGTCCAACCATCTTGTCCTCTGTCGTCCCCTTCTCCTCCTACCTTCGCACTTTCCCCAAACCAGGGTCTTTTCCAGGGAGTCTTCTAAAGTTACCACAGGGAAAACTGGCTTGTGGCAGCCAAGCATCCATAGCGACATCACTTTTTGATCCTTCAATGTTGGCCCTTCCTAACATTGTTTTGAAGCAGCAAGGCCCAAACCAATGGGCCTTGCTATGTGCAAGATGCCAAGACAAGAGATTCTTAATAGACATCTCGGAAGGCGCCATATTGTTTTCTTCTGTCGCTGGTCGTGTACACTCAGAGGTGGCACCTGAAGAAGGCAGAGCAGGGAAGCTGGGACTTCTGCCTCTGCTTGGACAGAGTGCTGTATGCCCCAACATCTGTTGATGTGGTCAGTGAATCAGGACGAACCAACAAACCAATGATTCGTGAGCTGCCTTGGGTCCTCTCATTAGGAGAAATGCAGCTTACAAAGGATGCAAAATAAATTAAATGCCCCCTGCCGAAAAACCCAGAAAAGATTTTTTTTTGCAGGAAAACATTAATGCTTTGCACTGCCTAATGAGACCTCAAAAACAACCCCTTTCTCTTCTGCTTCCTCTGTGCCTAGTATTTATCAACAGCTTGGATGAGAGGAAATGGACTCCAAGCTCTAAGTGAAGCTGGCTAAGGCGAATCAATGATTGATGAGGGGTTTCTTATTCTTAAAGGTGCATGCTAATGTCTGTCTCCAGCAAAAGACAGAGAATAATGGGGCCTTCTTTAACCCTGTCGCTCATAATCCAGAGTAAGCCTTTTCCTCTTGGAGCTTCCTGAAGGTCATTCTGGGTAAATGCATATCATGGACGACATAGACAAATGAGCAAACCTAATTATAATGCACTTACCCAGCATGCACTGAACTAACAATATCGGAAGCCTGCCGACTAATCTTTTTGTCATTGTCCTCTGAAAAAAAAAACCCTCTTGTGGAATGTGAAAAATAATAATTAAAACACTCTAACGGCCTCTCCTCTCCTGCCCTTAAGGTGGCAAAAAGTGTCTGGCAGTTTCCTGGAAGCAGAAGGGTAAGTGGGACTCACATCATTCCGCAATCAGAAAACTCAGCTAACATAGGACAGCCTCTGAAGAGGGTTTCCCCACCACCACTTATTTCAGAGTCTTTCACCAGTCCTTGGTTTGATGTGGCCCATCAAAGGCGGGTGATGTTGATTTTGTGGAAGCAGTAAAGCCATTCTGAGTTTGGGTCTGAATTTTATGGGTGCTGTCCAGGGTGCTGCACCATACCATCCGGGACAGCTTCAGCACCTTGGATAGCATCTTAGAAGAAGGAGGAGGAGGAGGAGGAGGAGGAGGAGCAGGAGGAGGAGCAGGAGGAGGAGGAGGAGGAGGAGGAGGAGGAGGAGGAGAAGAAGAAGAAGAAGAAGAAGAAGAAGAAGAAGAAGAAGAAGAAGAAAGAAAGAAAGAAAGAAAGAAGAAGAAGAAGAAGAAGAAGAAGAAGAAGAAGAAGAAGAAGAAGAAGAAGAAGAAGAAGAAGAAGAAGAAGAAGAAGAAGAAGAAGAAGAAGAAGAAGAAGAAGAAGAAGAATTGTCTGCCATCAAGACAATCCTGACATGGCGGCCCTTTTCAGAGTTTACCAGGAAGAGAATACCTTAGGACACTGGTTCTTAACCTTGGGTTACTCAGGAGTTTTGGAATGTAACTCCCAGAAGCCTTCACCACCAGCTGTCCTGACGGGGGTTTCTGGGAGTTGCAGTTCAAAAGCGTCTGAGTAACAAAGGTTAAGAACCACTGCCTTAGGATATACCTGAGTGGAGAACATCTGAGCTGACAATTGCTATAGAGCAGTGGTTCCTAACCTGGGGCCGCCAGATGTTCTTGGTCTGCAGCTACCAGAAGCCTTCACCACAAGTGGAGCTGGCCAGGATTTCTGGGAGTTGTAGTCCAAGAACATCTGGGGACCCCAGGTTAGGAACCACTGCTATGGAGTAAAGCAAAATTTAGAGGTGAACTCAGAAATCCATGCCGGAACTAAGCAGCTGAAGTGGGGAAGATGGTGGTGGAAGAATTTCATCATTTGTCATGAACTGCTGGATGTCTCAGTGGTTAAAATATCTGCCTTCAAAGCCAGTGGTTGGGAGTTCGAATCTCGCCCACTGGGCCTCCTTGACAGGGGTTGGACTGGATGACCCAGAGGGTCCCTTCCAATTCTGCAGTTCTAAGATGATGGTGGTGGTGGTGATTAGTGCTGCTTTTTTACACTGCTTTAAACTATTGCTATTCCAATAAGTCAGCATTGGCCCTACTTGTAATGTTGCTGGTTTGTTTAACATTGGGTGCTACCTAAAATATGGCTTTTGTAGAAAAGCGAGATACACTTTTGAAGCAAATAAATAATAGTACATCATTATTTGGACGTGTGCAATGGGGTGGGGTGTCACACATGCCTAGGCAATGGTGTTTCATTTGCAGAAAATAACACTTTTAAACCCCAGTGCCTTGTTTGAGAATAATGTGGTGGTGTGTGTGTCTAAAATATTGTGCATTTGTTAAAAGAAAGAAAGGAAAAGTATCTGGCACTTAATTCCTCTGGATCCGGTGCTTTCTCGTGTCCTCAGCACTCATCTGAAAGTGTGATCTTACCTGCTGAGGGGAAGCGTCCCTCTCAGTTTCCATCCAGCTAACGTAATTACTGATTTAATCAGATGATGCGAAAAATAGTTGAGGGGAGCATGGGGGAGAAAGCCATGGTGAGGGGGCTCTGGAGAATGTAACAAGAGTAAGAATTCTCCCCTTTGAAGTCTCGGCTTGTTGCGACTCCAGCTGCTGTATTATTTATGGCTCTGGAAATTAGATTCGGGGGAATTCAAAATTCTTCACATCCGCTTTCTAATTCGGACGGCCTAGGAGGGAGAAGTTTCTGGGTCAGCAGGCCAGCTGGAGAGAGGCTTAGCAGAAATGAAATCTTCAGGTGAACCTTCACCTGAGACAGGTAGGGCAAGATCACCTGAGATGTCTCTCTAGATGTCTTAGACCTGTGGCGACGCCTTTCAGAGTTTTCCAGGTAGAGAATACTTTGGGAGATGCCTGTGCAGAGGAAATCTAAGCTGATGATTGCTCTAGAACATTGGTCCCCAGATGTTGCATGCCCTTCACCCTGGGATGGTGGGGACAGATCCTGACTCTGCTCTGCATCACAGCCTTTCAGCTATTTTCAACTATTTGAAGAGTGCAATCCTATCTCCCCTCCATCTTCTTTTTCTCAAGGCTAAACATGCCCAGTTCTTTCCGTCTTTCCTCCTAGGGCTTGGGTTCCAGTCCCCTGATCATCCTGGTTGCACCTCTTCTGAACTTGCTCCAGTTTGTCTGCATCCTTCTTCAAGTGCGGTATGTTTGGATAAGGCCTCTGTAGTGTTCATAAAGAAAGCTGACCGCTGAAGAATGGATGCCTTTGAATTGTGGTGCTGGAGGAGACTCTTGAGATTCCCCTGGACTGCAAGGAGAACAAACCTATCCATTCTGAAGGAAATCTACCCTGAGTGCTCACTGGAAGGACAGATCCTGAAGCTGAAGCTCCAAGACTTTGGCCATCTCATGAGAAGAGGAGACTCCCTGGAAAAGCCCCTGATGTTGGGAAAGTGATGGCAAGAGGAAAAGGGGATGACGGAGGACAAGATGGATGGATAGGGTCACTGAAGCAACCAACATGACTTTGACCCAACTCCAGGAGGTAGTGGAAGACAGGAGGGCCTGGCCTGCTCTGGTCCATGGAGTTACGAAGAGTCGGACACGACTAAACAACAACAACACAGGTGTTCATTTCCTGACACCAGACAACAGCCATCTTGGTTTGAAAACAACTTAGAGTCGACACTAGCCCCACATTATACAATCCATTATAGATGCTGAGACTTGGTGTGTTGTGGTGGATCGAGTGGTAGGCTCAGAAGACCTGGATTCAAATCCCTGCTTGGTCACAAGAACCCACCAGGGGAGGCAAGAGCAAACCCACCAAGGCAACCACAAGTGAAGCCACATAAGAATAACAACAACTCAAGCAGTCTTAACATCTGCTCGCTATGGGAAGCAAGATGCTGGATGAGGTGTACCTTTGCTTCTTTCTTAGATAGTTGCATATTTTTTTAAACACACGTTAGCCATCCCTAGCTTAAGATGTCAAACAGAACCTCATTAAAAAGTAAGTTTCACTGCCTTGGAAATCGGACAGCTCAAGCCGTTATATCGCATAGGCAAGCGGCAGCTTTTTATACACGCTGCTGGAGTGCTTGGTCTGCCCAGGACTTTACAAGATTATTTTTATTGCAATTCCTTCTTGAGACAGCTTTATGGGGGAAGCCGAACACAGGTGCCCTCTTCTTGCAGAACACAACCTTTTGGGAAGACAAACACTTTCCAAACACTTTCCACCATAACGGAGCCCTAAAGCCTTCGTCGGTTTTTGGCTTACAGCCTCCATTATCCTCGATCACTGGTCTTGTTGGCTGGGGCTACTGGGAATTGTAGTACTCTCCCTCTAGAAGGCACCCCATTGGGGAAGGCTTGAGGTTTCAAGCTACAGTTCACACAACACTTTGTGGTTCGTGTGATTTCAGGACATCCGGGAGCAACAGAATGATCCCTGCGTTAAGTTAGAGATGCCAAACTCAGCATTCAGCTGACTACTGAAGAGTGTTTTCCTGGGGCAGGACATGATTTGGGGAGCTTTAATTTGGACGTCCCAAATCCAGTCTTTGCCAAACTTGGAGGGGATGACAAGGAGCATCGTCTGAAGACTCTCTGTGAATCTGGCATCTCTAACTCACACGGTCATACTATCACTCCTACAAGTCAAAAATTGGAACAAACTACAAAACAGCTTGTTCATTGTAAAAATGTGTGAAAGTCCGTGGTTTGTAGTTTGTGCATAGTGACAAACCACAAACCATCACGAACCACCATTTTCTGGTTTATGCCCATCTCTAGTGCTAAGAGAAGAGAAGAGAAAAGAGGGAATGTATCCTTAAAAACTGTATGGAATGATATTTCCCTACTACAGTGAAAACAGAAAGGTCTTGTGTCATACAGACTAAGAAAACTGCTGGTATCACCTTAGTCTTCCAGATGTCATTAAGACCCTTTGTTCTGGTTGCAACAGACGACCGACGAATCCACCCCCCCCTCTGGAAATTCCCCAACCCAGTTTCTTCTTGGGTTAATTCTTGCCAAGAAGAGATCACGTGGGAATGCTGGGGTGGGATCCGGCTTTATTCCGGAAAGAACCTCGGAAAACCTCTCCCGTACTGGAGCTAATTTTAAGCTCGCGTGCGTGTCTACCTTTCATTATTAGGTTTTGCAATAACACTGGATGCATTTCATTATGGTTCGCAAATGGCTCCCCAAGCCAGGAGACCATTGTTATGAGTTAGGGGTCGTTTACTCCCTAATTAAGGTTGTAATTCTTCCCATGCTCCCAGCGTAGCTCTTGAACAAATGAGTTGGAAAGTAATTAATTTCAGACGCATCCTCCCTTTGCTTTTATGCATTTCTTTGAATAATTGCAATGTGTGTGTAAGCTAAGGGGGGAATTTGTATTGATGGACCATGAAATTAGCCTTCTCTCCGACGTAGGGTGCACTCAGACCATACAATGAGTGCCCTCCTGGACCAGAAAATATACTGCCCAAGATTACTGAAGGAAAGCAGGGCAGCTAACTTACATAGCACCTTTTCCTTCCCTGTCTGGACCTGATAATGGACTGGATAAGGGTTAATAAACTGAAACTCAATCCAGACAAGACGGAAGTGCTGTTAGTGGGTGCTTCGCCGGACAGGCTGGAGGTCCATTTCCCTGCCATCAATGGGGTTACACTCCCCCTAAGGGACAGAGTCTGCAGCTTTGGGGTGCTCCTGGACCCCAGTCTAACACTGGAAGCCCAGGTGGACTCAGTGGCCAGGGGCACCTTCCTTCAGCTGCGGAAATTAAACCAGCTATGGCCCTACCTGGATGAGCGGAGTCTCATGACAGTTACACACGGATAATCTTGTATAGATTACTGCAATGCGCTCTACGTGGGGCTGCCTTTGAAGATGGTCCGACGACTGCAACTGGTCCAGCATCGAGCTGCGTGGCTAGTGAGTGGTGGGGCCGCTAGGGAACATATCAAGCTGATTCTGTTTAAGTTACATTGGCTACCCATTGCTGCAGTCCAAGAACATCTGGGGACCCAAGGTTGTGGACTACTCTCCTAAAGCTAGTGAGCCTCAAACCAATCACTTCAGCCTCTTTATCATCTTGGTTGTCTTCTGAAGAGCTTGAGCAAAGTAAATTAAGTTACAGAACCACCACTCCCTCCTGTATGTCACATATAAAGACCTATATGTAACATTCCCAACCATTGTGGGCATGATGTAACTCATGGAGAAAACACGGAGAGTTTGCATCACTATCTTTTGCTGGCCAAAGCCTCCTTAGCTTCATAAATTGGGGGTCACTCCTTTGACCTTGGGCTTATTTCAAGTCCTGCTCTTCCTCTCTAGTGGAAGCATTACGTGCCTTAAGAACCTCATCTATGGTTGGCTGTTGGTCTTGCTTGATTGCTCAAACACAAACACTCTTCCTCCGTCATGTCTCTAAACACTCACATGGCATCTTTAACATCTGCATCCACTTTAAATCTTACATAAGTTGCCATGTCTTCTTTAACAAAGGACGTGGCGTTCCTTTTTGGTAGCGTACAAGTGATCAGCCCAGCTAATTGTGTGAAAATGCCCTGGATTTACTTAGATTTGCATTTTCTTTACAGAGTCCTTCCCATGACTTCTTAAGTAGCAGATAAGAAATGATTTGGATGCAGAAGGACAAACCTGTTCTTCATGGAATTCTGCACTGTTTTTATGGCTGGTCCACCCGGTCCATGCGGAAACAGGAATTAAGATGTTTCAGGCATGGAAATTGCATATAATCACGAACCAAAGAATATCCCCCTTATTCTTTTCATTGTAATGGACAGGATGGCTGAAATTGCTCACATGGAATTTCCTATTAAAAACACAAAGTGGTATAATTTGGAGGTCTGGTGCCAACAATTTTGTGTGTACGAAATTTTGTTGGCATATGGCACAGTCAGGTCTGTAAGAAATTTGCCTCTGTGAATTTAACGTCGGATCCCACCCTGCTTGTTCTGTTTCTATTAGGTGCGTGCTCTTCTGCCAGACCCTGTTGTGGCTGAGCTTAGTGTTTTGACATTGTTGTATAGCTGACATACTATACATTGGTATGCTAATACGAGGCAGCATTTGAGAAAGAATACACCTTGGCATTTAGTCCTGGCAGCTGAGGACAGTCCATATTCAATGTCTGCCAAAAACGATAGAGACCGAGATGCCAACCAGTTTAAAAGCACTCAGGTTTTGACATCTAGCTTCACATTCAATTTGGAAAACTGGAATTCTGGATTTATATTCATGCGTTCAAAATTTGAGTGGCAGGCAGAGACCTGTTGGCGGAGACAATGCGACATGGCTGCATAAAAGGCTAATGTCTGCATTAAAAGAAATATAGTTCCCAAATCCTGTCAAGGACTAGACCCCTTCTATACTTGGTTAGGCTACATTTTGAGTACTCTTTCCAGTTCTGAACACCACACTTGAAGAAAGATGCCAGCAAACTAGAACAAGTTCAGAGGAGGTCAACAACGATGATTAGGAGACCGGAAACGAAGCGCTAGGAAGAAAGACTGAAAGAATTGGGCAGGTTTAGCTTTGAGAAAAGAAGATGGAGGGGAGATGAGAGAGCACTCTTCAAATACATGAAAGATTATTAAACAGAGGAGTGCAGGGTCTGTTCTCAGTCATCCCACAGAACAGGACACATAATAATGAGCTAAAGATATAGGAGCGAAATCTCGGCTGAATATCAGAAAAAAAATTCTTAACTGTTAGAGCAGTACGACAATGGGACCCATGATCTCGGGAGGTTGTGAGCACTCCAACACTGGAGGCATTCAAATGAGACCACCATCTCTCAGATCTGCTTTGATTTGAATTTCTACCTTGAGCAGGGGGTTGGACTTGATGACCTTATATAGACCCTTTCCAGTGCCGCTATTCTATGAATGTCTGAATCTATGATTCTATGAAAGTCTGAGGCCCTCTTCATTGCAGGCGACAGACCCTAGACTCAACCTGAAGATTTCTTACTGGCTTTTTGGGGAGAGGGGTCTGACACTGCATTTGTGTACGTAGTGAATTTGTTTTAAGCAACGAGAACAATAAAACTTACACATCCTGACAACAGCCATGTAGCCCTTTGGTGGAAGGCAGTTCAGAGATTCAACAGCATTTTAAATGTGAACCTGCTTGTGGAAAGGATTCTCCCCTCCTCATGCCGTCCAAAATCATTCTGCAAAAATATAATAAAGTCCAGAAAACACTTAAGGAAGGAGCATATCTGTCTCCAGTTGTAGTTTCAAACCTGTCAATTTCTCCTGCTGTAGAAGATTTCATATTTGGGGAATTTCTAGTGAAATACGAACTAAATTTTCACCCATAACTACTGATCGTTGCCATCCCTGGCGTTTTCCTTCCTGCTGGAAACCTGCTCTTTTCCTTTAGATCTGCAGTAGAATGAAATGTATTTTCCTTTAGAGATGGCAATGTACTATCTCAGCGGTTCCCAACCTTGGGTCTCCAGGTGTTCTTGGACTACAACTCCCAGAAATCCTAGCCAGCATAGCTTGTGGTGAAGGCTTCTGGGAGTTGCAGTCAAGAACATCTGAGGACCCACAGCTGGGAACCACTGCTCTATATTACTCATACCCATTGGTTTAGGCTGTCCTGATACAACAAGAAACCTCAAGGAAGATTTTTTTAAAATCTAAGTTTCCTCATATCTAAGATTCATCCCTTCCACCAGACAATAAAGGAAGGAGCTCTTTTTTCCAAATTTAGTGTTGTGTTGGGTGCATAAATCACCTCTAGTGTCTTTTCTCTTTGAATATCAAAGCACCCAAATGAAGCAAGCTAGCACAGAAAGACCAGAAGGTTGCCAAGGAAGAAGCAAAAAACCCATCCAGGGCTTCAAATTCTGAAACGAAGCCATTGGGAATCCCAGTTTTGTGCAATTTTTGAACAGAACCCGGGCAATTTTGTGAGAACATGGATATATATGAACAGCAAAGCGAAGTATTCAGCGCCCTCACATACACGGGGTGAGACAAATGGTGACTTTTAGCTGTGTGTGCCCTCCTCACAGCTCTATTGCATTAGGAACTCCTCGTCCTCATGCAAAGGCTGCGCTTTGTTGGCATGAGAGCTTCCCACACATCTGCAGATATTTGCAATCTTTCTGCAGGGAGGTGGTAATGTCATCAAAGCTAACGGGATGTTCAACATCCAAAGGCGCTGCTCTTTCTCCCCTCCCCCATGTCCCCCGATCCTTTGATGCTGCTGTGTCATTAATGATTTTATTAGAAGCAGCAAAGGCAGGTTGGCATTTGATGGGCTGTGCAAGGGGAAGCCTCTGATTAAAGCGGCGTTCTCTCATTAAAAGCAGATCATCTGCACAGCAGCATCAACAGCAGCAGGCGAAGAACACCCAGCTCCTGGGACAGCAGGGGGTACGTGTGCCCAGTCTCAGCCCCCCCCCCAATTGTCTGTGCCTAGAATGACACGTTGTGCATAATTATTTCCTCAGTGCAGTGATGCTGTGAAGAGGAGCATGGGTTTTTTTTTTTTTTAGTGGACTTTAAAAAGAGAGATGAACTGGCTGGATAGCTCACTGGTTTAGGTGTTTGGCTGTGGAGCCAGATGTTGAGAGTTCGATTCCCCCACTGTGTGCCTTCTGGGAGAAGAGCCAGCCTGGGCAGCCTTGGGCAAGCTGCACAGTCCCAAGGTTGCCCCTAGAGGAAGGAAATGGTAAAGCACTTCTGAGTAATCTCTGCCTGGAAGACCCTGGGAAGTGTCACCATATGTTGGATTTGACTTGATGTCATGTGATATACGCTGGTTGGATAACTCAGTGAGTGTGGTCTCTGGCTGCAGAACCAGAAGTTGGGAGTTCAATTCTCCCCTGTGCCTCTTGCGAGGGGAGCCAGCCTGGGTGGCCTTGGGCCAGCTGCAGAGTCCCCGAAATGCCTCTGGAAGAAGGGAAGGGTCAACTACTTCTGAGTATTCTCTACCTGAAAAACCCTGAAAATGGTCACCAAAAGTCAAAATTGAGAGAGAGAGAGAGAGAGAGAGAGAAGGCTTGGATTTAGAAGATTCTACAGAAGAGTTTACAGGGCTAGACCCTGAAATAATAAAAAAAGGATTCTCATCCCACAAATGTTTCAGCCATTAGCTCACACGGCACTCACCAGGGATGCATGGCGGGAAAAGTTTCAATCTGTTATCATTTCTTGGTGCACCTCTTTCATTTTCAGCTCCTTGGTCTTTTCATAAACCTGGAAGGGCTCCGGATCTTTCATGCACCTCCATTTCAGTTTTCCCCTTTCAAGTCTCTAGCGCCAGACCAACTGTAGCCCTACAGAACTCCTTAAAACTACCCCCAAAATCAGGGTTGGGGCAACCGACAACCATCTACTCCAAAAGCTCATGACACAGCAACCATGCCCGAGGAACAGTAGATCATCATTGGACCTTTGCATCACATCCTAGTCAGCATCATCATCAGGAAATGGCACAGATGAGAAAGGGAAGCTCCATCAGAGTTCATCATCACCATTCACCAGAGCGCTGACCTTCCGAAAGAGAAAAACGGAATGAAATCCAATGGTTTCGTCGTCCTCTCTTTTAGAATCCCAGTTCTATCATATTTCAGAGGCTCTCAAAAGCCATGGAAGGCTCTCAGAACAGGCAAATAACAGTCTCCTCTTTCATAGGTTCTTCCGTTCCGGTTCAGCCCAAAGTCCCACACCTGGTGCTCACTCTCAGTGCAGGATTGGTGACCTCAAGATTCCAGCTGAGATCTCAGAGAACTGGGAGATTAAGAGACTGAAAGAGAGAGAGAGAGAGAGAGAGAGAGAGAATGAAGAGTTGAGTTTGTCCTACATGTAGATTTCATCCAGAACATTTACTGCAAGATATATCCACTCCCTGGGGTTGTCCAAGGTCTTGCCATCTTATTTCCAAGTGACTCTGCAAAGTTATGTTCTATCAGTGAAAGGATGTCTGTCGTTTCAACTCACTGGTTCTCTATTGTAGTCATTTGAAAGCATTTCTAAGTTCTTTTTTTTTTTTTACGCTGGCTTAGAACATTAACGTCAAGGCGGCAAAGTTGTGAGGAAATGGTTCTCCCATTGAATGCCATTTCTGTCCTCCCACACCACATCTGGAAGCCCAAGACCACGAAGACACAACTTCCAGGGCAGCAGGTATTCCTGGATCGCTTGTGACAAACACCGAAATTCTACAAGCAGTGTCGAAGTTCATAATTTCTTGGCTCAGAAATCTGAAGCACAGGGACTAGTAACACTTGCCTTTAACAGAAAGCAAAACAGAAGCTTCAGCATCTGTTCCCATCGACCTTCCATTCAGCGATGCCTCATGTAAGGGCAGGAGGTGTCACCTGCTATTTGGAGGTGAGGTGCCCTCCAACTTGAACCACGAGCGAGCCGGTATCCACCTTCAATTATTCAACAACTTGAATTAATTCAAGTCGTGCACGGCATAATTTCTCGAACTCGAAAGGGACGGCAGGAGATCTTTCTGCAAGTGTGAGAGCTGAAGTTGGTTTGCGAATGGATGGAGAAAGCTTTCAATTTGCATCGTCAGCCACTCCCACAACGACAATCCATTCTGCCGTCGTTCATCCAATGCAGATATGAAAAGCTGCACGTTGTACCCAAGGTGAATTCCTGGTTTCTCGCATCCCTGATCCTTCGCTTGTGACCTCTACAAATCTACATTTTTAAAATGGGATTCTCTTTTATCAAAGAACTTGAAAATATTTATTCAAGGGCCAGCCTCAATCCATACTGTGGGTGTGATTGTTTTAATAAGTGAATGTTTGCAGATGATGAATCTGGCTATTAACGGAGACCATAATCCTGTTCGGGTAGTTTGTTCAGGGTTTAAATCATCAAGAGTTGGCAAACTCTTCCTTCAGCCTCATTAAAGCAATAATCCACGCAAACAAGTTTATTTTGGGCCAGGAAAACAGCCAGGACAGTCTTGGTGTGTGTGTGTGTGTGTGTGTGTGTGTGTGTGTGTGTGTGTGTGTACACCATTGAGAAATCAGAGTCCAAATCCCTGCCCCAAGAGGATTACAATCTGGAAATAGAGAAATTAGAAGGAAAGTGGTAATAATAATAATAATAATAATAATAATAATAATAATAATAATAATAATAATAATAATAATAATAATAATAATAATAATAATAATTAATAATAATTAATAATAATAATAATAATAATAATAATAATAGTAATAATAATAATAATAATAATAATAATAATAATAATAATAATAATAATAATAATAATAATAATAATAATAATAATAATAATAATAATAATAATAATAATAATAATATGCTATAAAGTCAATTCTAATTTATGGTGACCCTTTTCAGGGTCCTCTTGATGGAGAATATTCTCATTCCCTCGCTCTACTTGGAGGCCCAGTGGAGAATCGAACTCCCAACCCGCTGGATCTACAGCCGGGCACCTAACTCACTGAGCTATTCAGCCAGAAGCCAGAATTGACTTAATGGGACATGATCATTGGTGAAGGTGAACAGAAGAAGAAAGGCCAAAGCTGAAGAAACTGACAGCTCAACTACCAATGAAAAACTCAGGCTGCTCTGGGAACTCCCAATCAGAGTCCTCCTGGGAGGGGATTTCTCTGCTTGCCGGATTGCCCTTTTGTAAGGGGAGTCTGTTGGAGAAATGAGAGAGATCATTGTTTTTCAGGACGCAGAGAGAGTTGGAATATTTTTCTTCTTCTTCATTTATCATTTTTCCATCAGCACTTTCCTCTGCTAAAACTCTTCTTTATTCTCCACCCCTCACTTTAATCTCATGACAATTTCCTAGTCTGTAAAATTGGGAGCAGCTGTTGCAGAGTTTTGAGTTTCCAGTAAAATTCTCTTTTTGTTATGCAGCAGAAGTACAGAGATTCCCCAGAGGAGAATAGCTACAAGGTCCCCCAGGTAGTGCACCCCTTTTTCTCAGTAACTGACACGCTAAAGTCTCAATAACTCAATCTGAGACAATTGTAGGGGGAAAAAACATTTCTATTACAGTTGCTCGAAATTGGAGACTTGTGTATACTGCTTTCTTTACTACACACAAGCTAGCAACCAACAGAACAGATCAACAGCAGCAAACAACTGTCACTTACTGACAAGGAGAGGGAGGGAATCCTCAGCAAAGAGGCGGGCCTCTCTTTGAATGTCAAAAGGTGAAAGAAACAATTGGTTCGTGCTGGATCGATAGTTGCCCCGGCCCAGCAAAAACCCCTCCCACTCTCTCAAACTACAGACAGCAAGCAAGATTGCAAATAAAACCCCAACAGCAGTTTCTCCATCTTCCATACTTTCTCCTCTTCTTTCCTATTCTTGGGGAGACCCAATAAGGCTGCCCGTGTTCAGAACAATCGGCCAGCTGTTTCCTCTCGGATCACGCAGAAAAGGTTTTAATATCTACAGTGGCAACCCGTTGCAACAATAAATCTCCAGCAAGCACCCACTTGAAACGCTTTATTAAATGCTGCATGATTAAGCTCCTGTACAACAGTTATTACTGTTGAGCATTCGGAGTGCGCGTTTAGCCGGCCGGATGTTTTACCGCCTTTGTCTCAGGGGTATTTTATGCAGAGCGGAAAATAAGCTCCTGTCTGCCCACTATATGGCACCAGACTGACCATTGTATAGGGGATCTGAATCCAGGTTTCAGAATAGTTGGGTGAGGGCAGGCTGGTCACGAGGGTTTATCATCTGAGGGTTTGCCCCAGGGCACAAACTTTTCTGGGGTGTGATGACTGTCCGTCTATCCAGCAGCAACCCATCTTTTCTTCCCTGCTTTTGAAATCAAAGAGAACCACGTCTCTCTACACCTGGAGTCCGTCAAAGTCTGTTGCTCAAAGCAGTCATGTATGTCAGTTTGCTGTTTCACCTGTTCAATTGTAATTAAAGGGGAAAAAATCCCCCTTCTGCTTCTAATGTCTCAGAGGGAGTTACTGAGACTAAAAGTGCCAGTTGATGAGACAATTGGGGTGGACTACTTTAGGGAACTTGAAGCTATTCTACTCAGTGACTCCCTGAACTTCTGCTATGCAGCTAGAGAAATTTAACCAAAATTAAAAACTGTGAGACATTCTCTTCTTCCTTTTTCTTGTGGGGCAGGCCTTATGCCCTTGCTTTGGGGACAGAGAGGGGTGAGAACGGCGTGTAGTACGCCAAGTGGCAAAATTGGTGGCTACAGTTCTGAGCAAGGGAGATTATCCTTTTCCAGGTCAAGGACCATGAAGGAAAGCAAAGCCTTCAGCTGGCCCCTTAGAGACCTGATGATCAGAATGGACTTCTACAAAATGGCCCATGAAATCATGGGTTGGGGCATTGCGTCCCCCCTTGTCCAGCTATGTCCCTAGCACGGATGTGGTTCCCAGCATCTTCGTGCGCTGTTTTCACATTCTGAAAACGTGGCATCCATTTCCCCGATGGCCCGAGAGGCGAAGCTGAGAATGGCAGGCGGCAAACGTTTCAAAGCGCTCCGGCTGGCTTTCATCGCTCCCTACAGAAACAAAGGCGAAGAAAAGGCTGTTTGACTCAGCAAACGCCTTTGAGTTTGCATCCGAGCGCCTTTATGTCCACGCAGGGGAGAATTCTAATGGATATTGACCCTCCTCTGAAGGAAAGCTGCATTATCATATCTCCAGATCAATAGAATCAAGAGGCAAAGCAGCAGGAGGAGAAGGCCAGGGCTGGGCAAACGGAAGAAAATTGCGTTGGGTTCAGGCATCTTTTTTAAAAAAACACACACAACAAACCAAACCAATGTGCCCGAGTCTCTATTAATGGTCCCTGGAGCCTTTTCTGTCTAATTGCCATGTCTGACAATGCGATCGCACGGGGACTGGCGGGGAAAGGAGATAATGGACCTTCTCTAATTGCTTCCCAGTCCTCTGAGTCATTCAACGCTTTGGAGATGGCAAAGGGGAAGCACGAGGCCCTTCGGATGGGAGGAGGGAACCCGCTTTGAAGAGAGCTCGGAAGGAACAAAGGTACCATTCAAAGCCAGGCTCTGGGAGGGAGATGCCGCATTTTCCACGTTTGGTGCATTTCATTTCAAGAGGTGCTTGGGACCCCCCGAAGAGCTTGTCAAGTTCTCACCTCCAGGCGGAGGTAAAAGGGATTCGGTAAATGCCCAAAGACCGCTCATGAAAGAAGGTTTGAACTAGGATGCAAGAGAAGGCGATCAATAGGAACGAAGCGAGGAGATGCCGAGCCTAGAATGTAGAGCTACAGAAAGCTGGGGCTTGCCTCAATAGATGAACCCAAAAAGTTCTTTTCACTCATCACGGGTGTTATTTGCTTTGCGCCCTGGATATTTTGTACGAGGGGCATGCTCTTGTTTTTCCTTGCTGGGAAGGGAGCTTGTTACTCTCTTTCAGCCTAACCCACCCAGAGTCTAAGGTGAGCACCAAGATGGAGGTGTCAGGAAGGACTCTCAGCACAGAAAGACTCCCAGAGCTTCTAGAAATGGATTTTTACTAAATCAGGGGAACAGAGTGCAAGAAAGGACAGGTGTTGAGGGGGATCCAATTCTGCTAGGTTGCTGGGGAGCTGTGCTGACTTAACTAGCTCTCTGTCCAGTCCTTTCCTGAACCCAAGTTCTGCTCACTGGGTTCATGGGAAAGACATGACCGCAGCTTAAGCAGCTCTTGGACGGGCCTCGTTTTTCCCAGATGGAGGCAGATGGTTTCTTCCCATCCTTGAAAAGTAACTCTTCTTGAGGCGAAGCATTATTTCAAGGAAATCACCTTCTTGTGTAGAAAGGTGTCGTGGAATCAGTTCCACAGAGGGTGGGTTCTCTTTTCCACACAATCAAAATCATTCCTGTCCTTTCACATCAACGCTGTCCAAAAGAGACTGTGGAATACCTGGGATACTTTCCAAGGCCCACCAATAGATCCCTGGCATCATCCGGCGGCCTCCCATCTGACATTAAGTAGGTCAGATCCTGCTTAGGTTCCAGAACCAGACAATAGCAAATGTGTCCATGGTAGTACTATGAGCCAACAAGTGCGATGTGCCTGCAAACAAAGGCAAATGCTATTTTAGGATGCATTAAGAGAAGTATAGTCTCCAAATTCCATGAGGTATTAATCCTCCTCTCTTCAGCACTCTTCTAGAGTCCTGTGTCCAGTTCTGGGCACCACACTTCAAGAAGGAGGCCAACAAACTGGAGCCGGTTCAGAGGAGGGCAACAAGGATGGGCAGGGGACCGGGAACTCAAGCCCTAGGAGGAAAGACTGGAAGAACTGGGCTTGTTTAGCCTTGAGAAAAGAAGACTGAGAGGAGAGAGGACAGCATTTTTCAAGGACATGGAAGGTATTCCTACAGAGGAAGGGCAGGATCTGTTCTCAGTCATCCCAGAGTGCAGGATATGCAACAATGGGCTCAAGGGACAGGAAGCAAGATTTCGGCTGAATATCAGGAAATATGTCTCAACTGTTAGAGCAGTACAATGATGGAACCCATGACCTCGAGAGGTGGTGAGTCCTTCATTCCTGGAGGCCTTCAAGAGGAAACCGGACCACCCTCTCTCAGATCTGCTTTGACCAGGATTCCTGACTTGAGCAGAGGCTTTAGAGGCCCCTTCCAACTTCATTATTCTAGGTTTCTAGTATATTTCCAGTGTCCTCCTTTCATGCCTAAGAAGAAAAGATGATGATTCTCCATTTCATATCCCCCATTGTCCCCTGACACAGCGTGATTCACTGGGCCTCAAAATGTGTCTGTCTTGGTGTCTCTTGGCTGTGTTTTTAACAATTCCTCCCTTTACTTCTCCTGCCTTGGAAAGGAAATCATGCTGGGTAGAACCGAGTCCGCATCGCTTTAATTTCCCAAGGGACATCTCCCGGCGTGACACATTGTCAGCGGGGGACTCCATGGGCCTTGTATTATTTTATGCCATACAATGGACTATGATGTGTCAAAACATGACAAACCGGCCCGCGGATGGATGGACTCCACGAGACTGACGTAGAGCATTGTCAGACGGTGCAGGAGGAGGTAATCATCTCCAATACGGATCAGCTTCCCCTGCAAAGGTGAGCGTCTCTCTCCTCCTCCCATTGAGCGGGCAAGGAAACACATGTCTGTCTCAGATTTTCAGCTTTATTAACGGCTCGGGTTGAGTTATGATGACAAGATTGTAGCTCTGGTTTAGATTCCCAGCTTTTCATTACTCCAAAGAGAGAATCTTTTTTCTGTCTGATCGTTCCCTCAATACCGTGCTCATTGCCCCTGTAAAACATTTGAGCCATATCTGTGTTATTGACAGAGGAAATGATAATAATTTATAGATGGTGATTTATAACCCAGTTTCCCTCTAGTTCTCTGCGGTAGGCTACAGGGCTTCTGTAAACACATTCCTCCGTACAATGTTTGTGTGCGATGGTAGCAGAGTGGTGTGGTGAAGGAGCCAGTGTGTGGAGATGGATGAGAAAAACTTGGCTTGAATTTGTACAATGGGTGATACTGGGTCTGCTAATTTTTCCCCTCTGTGTTCTTGAGATAAAATAGGATAATGCTATGCATTTCCAGAGACTCACAAGTTCTCATAGAATCATAAAATGCTTGAGTTGGAAGAGTCATCTAGTCTAGTGGTCCCCAACCTTTTTAGCCCCGCGGACCAGCTGAGGAAGGTGGGGCAGCCCTCTCCACATGTGGGCATGTATGAAGGGCAGTGCAGCGCTCGTGCGGGCACACGTGTGCATGCATGAAGGGTGGTGCAGTGCTCTACATGCGCACACAGGTGCAAATGGGCTGTGTGTGGGGGAGTGTATGCAGGGGGGGGGTGAAGTCTCTCTCCGCAGCCCAGTCTGGCTCAGGCCATGGACCGATACCGGGCCGCAGACTGGGGTTTGGGGACCTCTGATCTAGTCCAACCTGCATCCTGTTCGGCAATCCATAGCAAAGGACTTCTGGAATTCTTTCTTTCTTTCATTCATTTATTCATTTATTCGTTCATTTAAAAAATTCTATTTAGGTACCACTGCATTAGTGCTGGGCATTATTCTGGGTGGCTTACGAAGAATAAACATATGCCAAAACATACATAAAATGATAACAGATTAGGAACAATTCAAATTGTTAAAACAAAATGGCTTTGGCACCCATCTTTCCATAATGGTGGGACAGTCAACCAGGGTTGGTGTGGGAGGCCCTCCTAAAAAGCTGCAGTTTAAGTTGCCTCCTCAACATTAGCAGAGAAAGAGCCCGGCGTAGCTCCTCCAGGACTTCATTCCACAAGGTCGGTGCCACTGCGAAGAAGGCCCTGCCTCTTGTGGGTGACTTTCGGGCCACCCAGAGGAGCCTCAGCCTGGGAGGACCTGGTGGCTCAGGCAGATGACTTTGGGGAGAGATGCTCTGACACGTACTGGGGTCCCAAACCATGGAGGGCATTATACGTGAGCATTTGAGCCTTGAATCTGATCCAGGACACAACAGGAGACAAACCAGAAAATTCCAATTTTCCCCCTTGAGTAACTTTCTACTACACTCTGAGACATTATTATTGAGTAGCTCTTACCATCAGAAGATTCTTCCCAATGTTTAGTCATAGTGTCTTTTCTTACGGTTAGAATCCATTGGTTTATATAGTAATAATACTAAATAATCTTAGAATTGCAGAGCTGGAAGGGACCCTATGGATCATCCAGTCCAGCCCCTGCCAAGGAGGCCCAGTGGGGGAATCGAACTCCCAACCTCTGGCACCACAGCTAAACCAGTTGTCCAGCAGTTTTTCTATGTCCTCCTTTTCTGAGCTGCCACGGAGAAGCTAACTCTGTCTTTCACAGGACACCCTTCAGACATCTGGAGGGGGCCCATTCTATCACCTCTGACTTTTGTGCTCCAAGTTTAACATACTGAGGTCCCTCAACTGTTTCTAGTCCTTTCCAATGAATATCGTAGTTCTCCCGTGTTTGGAGAGGTTTGGTAGCAACCACCACGACTACCTGGGGAATGCCAAGCCTCCAGGTTCACTATATTTGTGTTTATGCGTAGGTTCCCTTCGAGAAGGCTACTTTCGTTAAGAGGCTGTGGTTCATGCATTTTAATGCCTCATTACTCTTTAATGCCAAGCAGCTGCTTGATTTGCCAAGTTTGGAGAGTCAGGTCGGCTAAGGCAATGACACGGAGCCAGACAAATTAGACAGGCACCTGGAGAGTTGGGTCAGTCCAGGCCAAGGTGAAAATTATACTGACTGTCGCAGGGCTGAGACATAAACCCTGCCCACCAAAACTAATGTGAAGCTGGAGCCCACTTCTCTGCCCATTTGCGAGTATTTATTTATTTATTTATTTATTTATTTATTTATTTATTTATTTATTTATTTATTTATTTATTTATTTATTTATTAGATTTCTATCCCGCCCATCTAGACCCAAGGTCTACTCTGGGCAGTATTATTATCCAGGGATAGGGGAGAGAGAGGAAGGAAGGAAGGAAGGAAGGAAGGAAGGAAGGAAGGAAGGAAGGAAGGAAGGAAGGAAGGAAGGAAGGAGGGAGGGAGGGAGGGAGGGAGGGAGGGAGGGAGGGAAGAAGAAGCTGATAATGAAAAGGAAGGAAGGAAAATGAACAGAAAGAGGCAGGCAAATAAGGAAGGAAGGAAGGAAGGCGTAGAGGAGGAACTTACTAGGTAAGCGTTTTCCAGGAAATAAAATGAGTAAAACTCTCCACAAAATTCCTAAGCCTTCTAAAACAAAACCACAAGTGAACGTTGACTAATTAAATTAAATTAAATTAAATTGTATTGCTGTTTACAGAACCAAACTTCAAAAGAACAGAATACCAAACAGGGACCGTAAATCGTGGCTAGGCTTGAAAAGGCAAATCTTAGAACCTCGAGTGAGTGTTTTACCCTGTAGTCTCTTTATTCTAACTCATCCATATGAAGAACATTTAGTAAAAGCTTCTATCAAAATATATCAGTTAGTTTTAAAGGTGCCACAAGGTCCTCTCTCTCCCCTCCACCCTTTTATTTTGTGTTGTGTTTCTTCTTGAAATGTATATTATTTGCCATATCTTGTTGCTGATTGTCAGGATGACTCAGGTGATGGGGAGATCCTGGGTGTGATGTTTAATCCTTAAAGGTAAAGGTTCCCCTTGACATTTTTAGTCCAGTTATGTCCGACTCTAGGGAACGGTGCTCATCCCGTTTTTCAAGCCGTAGAGCCAGCACTTGTCCGAAGACAGTTTCTGTTGTCACGTGGCCAGCACGGCTATACACAGAATGCTGTTTACCTTCCCACCGAGGTGGTACCTATTTATCTACCCGCATTTGCATGCTTTCGAACTGCTAGGTTGGCGAGGAGCTGGGACAAAGCGACGGGAGCTGACTCCGTTGCGTGGATTTGATCTTACGACTGCTGGTCTTAACCCTTGGGCCCCTCCAAATGACCTTAATTCCTCCTCTGTTTTCTCCAGAAGCTGCCAGTGACTTGTACCCGGTTTCCCTTCTAAGAGTGGTGCAATAGGGGTTCATATGGCTCTGCTCCCTATGGGTTCAGTGGAGAAAGGCAGTGACTCATGGGGTGGGCATTCTCTCTCCTTCATACCATTCCTTTGAACAGTGCTAACACAATTAACTTGTTAAAGGATAAATCAAGTGAGTGTGGGATTAAAACAGCCCATGGATGCCCCTCATTGAAAGGAAGTGTGTGCTGCCCAGACCCCTCCATGCCACGAAGGAAGAGGAAATATTTCTTGAATTCTCATAGTAGAGAGTGAGAAAGATATTCCATACAAAATAGCAATTTCTTCCACACATTGCACATTCTGGTGTGATATTGGAATTCCCACAATGTACCACCTGTGTGAATTATCCAGACCTCGTATGGCTGCTGCTTTGATTAAGGATTTCAAGCACCGGATGGGTTATTCTTGTCTTTCCTAATGAACATCCAATCATTCGTCCTTAGTCTGTGCTTGGTTTGTGTGTGTGTGTGTGTGTGTGTGTGTGTGTGTGTGTGTGTGTGAGAGAGAGAGAGAGAGAGAGAGATTGATTTGCTCCTCTGAGAGGAGAAACGAAATAATTTGCACAAATTATGAACATTTTTGGGGGGTGAAGGACCTCGTTGTCTCACTCTTGGCAGGAGGCAAAGCATCTTGAAGACTTCAAAATTCACCCTTAAAATATGTCATTGTTTTGAGACAGTTTAAGCCCATGGGGGGAGGAATTCATGCAATATTATTTCCATCTCAGCCTGCAATCCCAGGCAAAGCTGAGTGAAGCTTCCCCTTCGGGCACCAACATTCGGAAAGCACTGAAATCCAGGGGTCAATCTCCTGGTGAGGGCTAGGAAAATAAATGGGATTGCCTGCCCGCTTTCTTTTTTAAGCCTCATGCTCTCGTTTTTGTGAGGGAGACGCCGCCTTCTTCTCCTCTGGCTTGGGGAGGGGCTTCCAACCCTGTCTCAGGGTGGGGAGTTCGTGGGAGATGGCCCTGCCCACCCTGGGTGCCAAAAGGGCTGCTTACACCCCGGCGGACCCCCTCCCAGCCTTCACGAGAGAGGCATGTGTAGGAGCAGATCAGGCTGGAGAGTAGACTCGCCGAGGACCACACAAACTTCCATGCATATGCGCAAAGAGTAAACGAGGATGAAGATGATGAAGGTGACACTGACAATGGTTTCTTCCCTCTGAAAAATCAGGAGGGAAAGGCTTTAAGTCTCTGGATTCTTTTGCTCTGCTCCTGTTCTCTCTCACTTGCCCCAGA
This sequence comes from Pogona vitticeps, assembly GCF_051106095.1. Classification (NCBI taxonomy): domain Eukaryota; kingdom Metazoa; phylum Chordata; class Lepidosauria; order Squamata; family Agamidae; genus Pogona; species Pogona vitticeps. The sequence goes on from NC_135796.1 coordinate 1,677,282, forward strand.
CATGTCTCCCATTTAGAACCCAAATCCATCCAACTTGAACTCAGGACAAGTGAACGGGCATGGGTGCAAGTAAGAACGATCTCCCTCCCTCCAGGGTTTCATTTAGCATCCCTCGTTCTGGCTGTAAGGGTGGTGGAATGGATTAAATGCTTGATGTGTCCCCTGTTCTAGCCAGTGTTTGCTGAGGTTTGGCCGTTAATGCCTTTTTTGTAATGCCTTTCAAGCTAATATCATGCATCCTTAAAAAAGAATATGCTAATGATCTCTCATTTGCATTTCTCTCCCCCCCTCCCTGTCTCCTTCTCTCTCTCTCTCCTCATTTGGGCTGCTGCTTAGCAAGCAAACTGCTGATTTTGGTGCTTTGCCTGAACTTCCCGCTGGAGGTGGAGTCGTGCCCAGGGGCTTGTGTATGCTACAGTGAACCCAAGATCACCATCAGCTGCCAGCAGCAGGGACTCGGAGCCATCCCCGCAGAGATCCCGATCCAGACCCAGCGGATCTTCCTCCACAGCAACAGAATAAGCCTGGTCAGGTCCACCAGCTTTACCTCCTGCCGGAACTTGTCTATCCTGTGGATCCATTCCAACAACATCAGCCTCATCGAACCCGGGGCCTTCTACGGGCTGGAGAAATTGGAGGAGCTCGACCTCAGTGACAACATGAACCTGCGGTCCATCAACCCCACCACTTTCCAAGGCCTCGTCCACCTTCATACCTTGCACCTTGACCGCTGCGGGCTACAGGAACTCTCCACGGGCCTCTTCCGAGGGCTTTTCTCCTTGCAGTACCTTTACCTACAGGAGAACAACCTGCAGAACCTCCTGGACGATACCTTTGTGGATCTTGCTAACCTCACGTACCTGTTTTTGCATGGTAACAAAATCAAAAGTTTGTCGGAGAATGTGTTCCGGGGGCTGATCAACCTGGACCGGTTGCTCTTGCACCAGAACCGGGTGAGCGCGGTCCACCGAAGGGCTTTCCATGACCTTGGGAAAGTGTTGACCTTGTATCTTTTTAATAACAACCTGACGGTGCTCACGGGAGAGACAATGGCGCCCTTGGTGTCCCTCCAGTATCTACGTTTGAACGGCAACCAGTGGGTGTGTGACTGTCAAGCCCGGTCCCTCTGGAATTGGTTTAAACAGTTCAAGGGCTCGTCGTCGGAACTGGAGTGCCACCTGCCGGCTCACCTGGCGGGCCGGGATCTCAAGCGGCTGCAGAGCACCGACCTCGAAGGGTGCGTGGACTCTTTCAACCAGATCCGAACGAGCGTGTTCAGCACCAAGACCAGATCTGGCAAGTTGCCGACCTCCGCCCCGCCCCTCCATCCTCCGGACAGCTCCCGGAAGTGCTGCCAGCCAGAGATGGACAAGTCGTTCATTTATGAAGCCAAAGCCAAAGCGGGGCCCTCTTCCCACAGCAGCCGGCCCTCCTTGAACAATCCGCTCAAGGACAAGGAGAACATGGCCAAAACGAAGCACCAGGCGGAGGTGGACCCTTCTAAAAATGGCAGCAACAAGCAGATCAATGACTCCCCTTTTGGGACTTTCCCCAGTGCCGTTGACCCTCCCTTGACCAATTTCAAGCCAGAATTATTAGGTCCCATAGAACCTTCTACAGTCCCCACCAAAAAGAGGCAGGGCTGTTCCCGAAAGAATAAATCCCGGTCGCAGTGCCGTGTTGCTCAGGTAGCACAAAACTCATCCACGTCACCGCTCCTTCCGAGTCTCCTGATCGCCCCTTTGGTGTGGGGCCAGTTTTGGTTCTGCTGAAAGGGAGCCTTTTTCGTTTCGGAGCGATGCCCTTTGGCTTCCCAAGCAACCCCGAACCTTTAAATAAAAATTAAGCCACCTCTCCAAATGTTGCAAATGAGAAGGAAGGAAGCTCTACGCCCTGCGGGGAAACGTGGTCACACTCAATGTTAACTTGGATGCCTTTTCTTAGAAAAAACAAAAACACAAAACAGGACAGACAGACGATAAAAAGCAAAACTCAGCCACAACAAAATTGTATATAATTTATTTGTTCCTCTTGGAATTCTATGTGTTTGGATTGTGTTTTATTTTATTATTTTTTTTTAAATGGTCGTCGAAACGGCACTTTTCCTTTCCGCAAGGCTTGAGCCGCAGCGGAGGGTGAGAACAGAAAAGCAAACGAGCCACCGTTGAGAAGCGAAAAATTGGGGAAAAAAAGGTGCAAGAAATTCAAATGTTTTTTTTATAATTAAAAAAGAAAAAAGAAAAAAAAAGAAAGGAAGTGTTGCTTGTAATTTGAAAACGGCTCTTGGATGATGTTGTAAGTTTTCCCCATGCCACAGAAGTGACCCGTCAATGTCATTTCCACTCCTGCATTTCTGAATCTCGAGGTTTAATCATCTTCCGTTTCCATTATGCCGTGTTTACAGATGAGGGGCATTTGTTAAAGAATGCTGCCTTTTCATCCACTCAAGGCTGCCGTATATATATAAAAATATAAATATATATAGAGAGAGATATAGATATGCATTTTATTTTACTTGTGTACAAGTACAGAAAAGAAAGATATGAAATAAAGATTTTCTTTTTTTTTCCCTTTATGGTGTCATCACGCACACGCACAAGTGCGCACGCACACACACACACACACACACACACACACACACACACGTCATATATTCAATGATGCTTGAGTTCACCTCCTCTGCCTCCTGTTTTAGCTCCTGCAAATTCTACCTGCAGTGCAGAATCGGCTGGACAGAAGGTAATGAATAAGCGATGCGCGGTGGGCCATTATGCAATCTCTAATTAGCATCAGCAGAGGGTTCCCTCACACCAAACCCACTGCGCTAATGGCCCCGCTTCCTTTCCCTGCTGCCCTAAACTCTCTTCTCCTGGCCTCATGCATATTTGAAGATGCCCAGAATAGGGAAGGGATCTTGAAGGCAGGCCTGGAGCCAACCCTGCAAAGCCTTCGAGCAGGAGAGCAAAGTGCAAGCCATCCTTAAGTGCTGAGAAACGAGGCGAGATGTAATGGATTGCAGGCGCATGTCTTTGGCCAAACAGGCTGCCTGCATCCGTAGATGAAATCGCAGCGAGATCTTTGACTCTTGCCCTCCCGGTGTGAGTTTTTTTTTTGGGGGGGGGGCTTTGTTTTGTTTTGAAAGAAGCATTTGCAAAAATCTGGGGGTGGGTGGGTTGGGGAAAAAGACATGACTTTGCAACACACACACACACACACAGAACTCAACACAACACAAGGCAACTCCCACATTTTTTGGTTTGGCCAAAAAAAAAAAAAAAAAGGTCCAGAATTGCAATGATTGTGGACTTTGGGGGTCCAACGGGGGGAAACTTGAATCTGTTCCCTCACCTGGGAGAATGAAAGAAGCTGTGATTTATCCTGCCCCTGTGAAACTCACGAGGAGGAAGAGGGAGATACTGGGAGGGTGGGATTACAATTGCAAAATAGAAGACTGAACTGAATTCTTCCCAGTTTTGGTTTGTTGACCTCAAAATCTGAATAAACCATGTTGTAAATGAGCAGCTTCACACACAGTGATTTTCCTATAACTTTGCACACTTTTCCTCCCTCCCTAAAGCATGATTTATGTTTAGTATTTTTTTTCCTGAGAAAAGCAGAGTTTAGTACTTTGGCTGCTCCCTTTCGAAGCCGATGCCTGGAAAGAACTACCCACCTGGAAGCTTTCGATCACAAGTAGAGATGGGCATGAACTGCTGAACTGACAGATTGTCCTAGTTTGTTCTTCAGATGAGCAGGGGTTCAGTGCTTTCCAGCCCCACCTCCTCTGGAAGGTATCCGCTTAGGGACAGCTCCCAGAGGAGGCAGGGCAGGGAAGCTGTTGCACTGCCTCTGAGTGGGTGCCTGTCAGAGGAGGCAGGGCAGGGAAGCTGTTGCACTGCCTCTGAGTGGGTGCCTGTCAGAGGAGGCAGGGCAGGGAAGCTGTTGCACTGCCTCTGAGTGGGTGCCTGTCAGAGGAGGCAGGGCAGGGAAGCTGTTGCACTGCCTCTGAGTGGGTGCCTGTCAGAGGAGGCGGGGCAGGGAAGCTGTTGCACTGCCTCTGAGTGGGTGCGTGTCAGAGGAGGCGGGGCAGGGAAGCTGTTGCACTGCCTCTGAGTGGGTGCCTGTCAGAGGAGGCGGGGCAGGGAAGCTGTTGCACTGCCTCTGAGTGGGTGCCTGTCAGAGGAGGCGGGGCAGGGAAGCTGTTGCACTGCCTCTGAGTGGGTGCCTGTCAGAGGAGGCGGGGCAGGGAAGCTGTTGCACTGCCTCTGAGTGGGTGCCTGTCAGAGGAGGCGGGGCAGGGAAGCTGTTGCACTGCCTCTGAGTGGGTGCCTGTCAGAGGAGGCGGGGCAGGGAAGCTGTTGCACTGCCTCTGAGTGGGTGCCTGTCAGAGGAGGCGGGGCAGGGAAGCTGTTGCACTGCCTCTGAGTGGGTTCCTGCCAGAGGAGGTGGGGCTGGGAAGCACTGAACACTTGTTTGGCTGAAGGACAAACTGGCACAAACCACAAGTTCAGTGGTCCCTGCCCATCTCTAATCACAATTCCAAAAAGTGTGAGTGGGGAAGAGAAAAAATACAAATAAAACCCTATCCTTATCCCTAACCTTAACACTAGTCCTAATCCTAAAACAGATGGATAAAGACCAGGAGATCTGGACTCAAGCTACAAGAAGGCTGAACATTTAGGATGAACATCAGGAAAAACTTTTGAACTGTTAGGGTGACATGAAAATGGAACCCATGACCTCAGGAGGTGGTGAGCACTCCAAGACTGGAGGCATTCAAAGGAAAACTGGACAAGCACCTGTCAGATCTTCTTGGTTTGGGATCCCTGCATTGAGAAAGGGGTTGACTTGATGGCCTTAGAAGCCTCTCCCAACGCCATGATTTTATGACCACGAAAAACACAAGAAGCAGAAAGTTTACAATTCTTCAGCCATATAATTATAATGGTTGGGGAGGAGAAGAGACAGTTTGTTAAAGTTTATCAAGGTAAAACAAAAGAGCAACAAAGTGCACAAGGCTACCCCACCCCGAGTGAGATTTGTCTGATGATGCCCAGCCTGCAGTAGAAGGGGGTTAAGAGGAGGAGAAAGAAGTTCCTTAAAGAGCCCTTTATTTTTGATGTGATCCCTTAGGACGCTTGCCCTTTTATAAGTGACATCCAAAGATGTGGGAGAGGGGAAATGAAAGTATGGGGCAAACGATTGTTAGGAAAACAATGAGAAGCTCCTGCAGTAGGTCAGTCATTGGCCTGATCCTGATTCAGGGGTGTTCATCTCTTCTTTAATGGCTCCTTTCCTCCACCTAAGACTTAGAGATTCCGGAGTTTTAAAAAGTGCTTAGAGATAGCAACTCTGGCCAAGTGGGATCTACCAGATCCTAAAGTTTACTCAGTTGAATGGGGGGGGGGTTGTAATATGTTTTGTGATGGAAGCCTGTGTATCCATGAAAAGAGGTGATTCTTCACCACCACCCCGTTTCAATACAGAATTAATTTATTTACTGCAAGGTCAATGGATACTTCCAGCCACTCGGGAAAGGTTTCAGAGTACAGACAGCTAGAAATTCAGAAAAAAAAATGTGATTTGTTTTTATTCGTGATTCGTCAAGGTCAATGAATCACGAATTATGATTTCATGAGTTTTTCCGACAAATTGATTTGTCAATTCATTTTTTTTACTTTAAACTCTTATAAAACAACCCCCCAGCTGAAGGAGCCCCCCATCACCACCAAGAAAGTTCCTCCCAGGCATCCAGAAGCACCAGAATCAACGAGAGGCTTCCCCTGACTCTCCTCTAAGATCCCTCCAAGTTTGGTGAAGATTGGTTTTCAGACATCCAAATCATGCACTCCCAAAGTGAGGTCCCCCCCCCGGAAAGTGCCCTTTAGCAACTGGCTTGTGGAAACCAAATCTTCACCAAACTTAGAAGAATTATAGAGGTGTGTCAGTATAAGACTTTCCTTGGGGGGGAGGGAACCACTTTGTGGATGTATAACTTGAACATCTGAAAACCAATCTTCACCAAACATGTGATTTGATTGTAGCAGAGCGTCAGAGGAAGTTTCCCTGCAATTTTAGTGTCTCTAATTGGGGGGGGGGGCTAATATTACAGTGAAACAAATTGATGAATCAAAGATTGCTTTAAAAAAAATCATTGATTCGTATTTGTAAGGAGCATTTATTTGTACGAATCCAAATCAATGAATTAGTGATTTCTGAACAAATTTGGAGATTTGTTTTTTTTTCAATTCACGCCCATCGCTATTTCAGAGTCATCGCAAGGACACTTCTTATTGATAGTTTGACCCCACATTGTTCTGGGAGAGGACCAGCTTGAGCCAACGGGAAACTCAGATTAAGGCTGTTTGTCTCCATCACTGCTTGTTTTGATCTCTTGAGGCTCCTCTTTCAGCCATTATGGTATTTTGGTGCCCTAGAAATACAGGAATAGTAGAAACAGAGAGGGATAGCTAGTGGTAACATCTCGGTTTTCCTTATTATAGTATAGCCTCTTTCTTATAACTGCAGGAGAGCAGAGAGTTTGTAAAATGCTAGCTACATTTTTAGAAATAAGAGGAGCGGATTGTGACCTCCATCCATTAGCCACAACCCCCAAATTTTCAATTTCCTTGAAGACGAAGCAAAAGGAAACAAAAACTCACTAGACCTTGTAGACGATGGGATATGATGCGAAGTGGGTACCTTCTTTTTTTGTAACCTTCTGCCTCGATTCACATCGTTTTAGCAGTTTTTTCTTGCGTTATTCTGCGCCATTCAGACAGAAACAACCTACGCTGAACCTAATGGGGCTTTCAAGATAAGTGAGGGATTTAAGGCATGGTTATACCAGTTCTAGCCCTCCTAGGGAGTTTCCATGTATGAGTGGGGATTCGAACCCTGTTCTCCAGAGTCCTTGTCTATCACTCTGTCCACTACACCACACCGGGTATCCATTTTGGCCCCATGAGTGGTATTTTTAGCTAATTCATTCATTAGGTTCAAAGCTCTTGTATATATATGCATATATACAAGAGAAATGTGGGAGTGCATTGCAGAAATGAGCCCGTTGCATGCAAATTATGTTCACACCTCACTATGCTGCTTCTACACACACACACACACACACACACACAAACTGCAGGAAGCTTGTGTTCTGGAACAGACATTCAGTTAAACACAGGCAAAACCGCTCCTTTTCAAACGCTTCTCTGTTAATTGCAAAATAAGGCTGAGAGTGGTTAAACAACTTTCTAGAAGCTGCTGAATCTGTGATATTCTTAGAAACCGATTAAAAACTGACTGTACACAGAAGGAGGTAGAGAGACAGTCACACAGCCCTGACAAAGCAGAATATGGTGGTAGAATCTCTGAGTTCTTAGATACTTGCTCACACCTAAAGACAAAACAATACAGAATGTGTCTTCTGAAGGAGAGATGTTCAGCGTGGGTGATTTGGCATTCTTGACTTCTCTGAAATCTTCATGCTAGATCTTTTGCTGCCGAGGGCCAGGCAGAAAAAGGCTAGGGGTGTAAAATTTCCAGAAATTTTCATTTTTTTTCTGGGAAAAAAGACGTTTTCCCCCCATTTTTTCCAGGGGGGGGGGAATGGAAATTCCTGGAGATTTTACAGCTCTAAAAAAAGGCACACATCCAAATCAAGGCATGCATAACTTGATGCCAGCCAGATAATTTTGGAAGGAAGAGTCACACAGCCCTTCTCTCTCTCCTGACAATAAAATCCACGGTAATGAAGCGGTCATGATGTCCCGCTCTTGGCCAAGGCTCAAAAAGTTATTTTGGACCAGAACTTCCAAAACCCACGGCCAGCGAATCTCACAGGGGGATTCTGGGACCTGGAGTGTGGGAAAGTAACATGGCAAAAGCTCTCGTTTTTTTTCTTGAGCCCCAAAATCCTCTGCCTGGTGTAGCTGCTTCTCTCTGTCTCAAGGTAACATCTGTCCTGCTATGTATCTCCCGACAGGGAACTAGTTTTTGACTCTAGCATTGAGAATGACTTGAAAGCAGGGAACTTTTCTGCTGTCCAGTAGGAACATCAGCATCAAAGCGCCCACCTGCAGGTCTGGCTCCATTCTAATAATGCAATGTGTTCAGGAATGTGTGTGCCATGGGACGACAAAAATAATTCCTGCCTAAGACGACTTCAAGATCATGCACATATTTTCTTTGCATGAAAATATGCACCTGGGAGCGACCGAAAGAATAAATGTCCCTATAAATAAGTGAGCTCCTTCATTTGCTTCTTTGGGTGACCAAAGCGACCAAGTACAGTGGTGCCTCGCTTAACGAGTGCACCGTTTAACGATGAATCCGCATAGCGACGCGTTTTTTGCGATTGCCAATGCAATCGCATTGCGATGTTTAGATAGGCTAAACATCGCATTGTGATGATCGGTAAGTGTTTCGCTTACCGATCTTCACATTGCAATGTTTAGAAAACAGCTGATTGGCGGTTCCAAAATGGCCGCCAGGTGCAGAAAATGGCCACCTGCAGCGTTTTTGCACCCTGCCCTTGCTTACCGGGCAGCGAAAATGGTGGCCGGATGGGGGAATCTTCGCTTACCAGTGAGTTTTTCCCCAACAGGAACACATTAAATGGAGTTTAATGTGTTCCTATGGGTTTTTCCACCCCGCGTAGCGACGAATCCGGATAGCGACGTTAATCCTGGAATGGATTAACGTCGCTATGCAGGGCACCACTGTATTAGGGAAGGAATTTCATACACTACAAAGGGTTTGTAAAAATTATGGAAGTGTTCCTCCCTGTCTTGTTGCCCTCTGAAGCAAGCACTGCGGAAATATTCTGAGTGTCTCTGAGGATACATAGGTGCTAAAATAACAAAGCACTTCACTGGTGGAGGTGTTTTTTAAAAATTATTATTATTACAGAGCTTTAAATCTCTGCTTAAATTCCTCTAGCTGTGCAGCAGAAGTGCAGGGATTCACAGAGCAGAATTAGCTTCAAGTTCCCCGGAGTCGCCCACCCCTTTTTCTCCTTAACTGGAACTTTCAGTCTCAATAACTCACTCAGATACAGTAGGCAGAGAGAATAAAAGGCTCCATTACTTAATATTGAACAGATCAAACAGCAAATGGACCAACACAACTACTCTCAGCAGCAACCTTCAATGGAGTACAGGAGAGGGGAAAAGCTCAAAAGCAAAGAGGCGGGGCTCACTGTGAATTCAGAGGCGGGAGAGAATGATTGGTTACTGCTGGATAGATTGACAGTCACTCCAGCCCAGAAAGGTCCTCTCAGCCATACCTACTAGGGGCAGCATTTCACTCCCTCTAAACTCTGATTTCATGAGCAGAACTGATGATACAAATTCCAAAAACCAAAACCTATTTCTCTTGCCTCCGCTTTCAGTTTATTTGCATTTTCTCTTCCTTTGGCATTATCGGGGTGTAGTATCTGAACAAAGAGGCGAAAAGCAGTTGTTTAGTGTAGTAAATCGCACTAGAGTAGACCCACAAAATCAGTGGGCATTTGGTGAGTTCCAATGACTCAATTGTGACTCACTTGAGCATAGTAAACTGCAACAAGAGTAGACCCATTTGAATCTATGGAACGTCTGGAGGAGCTGACTTATTACATCTCCTTTGATGCTATAAACCTACTCTAGTGTAATGTACTTCACTGAGCAACAGGATCTGGGCCACATAAAACATAGTGTCTTGATGATGCCATTACTTCATTATTTCTTTAGGTGATTGTTTTCTGACATGTAACATGTGTTCCTGGGTGCTTTCTAATCACAGAAAACAGCATTTGCACATGGAAGAAGGTATTATGGCTTTTTGAGTGCATAGTAGCCCATTTTGCTCCTTCCTTGTGAGAGAGTTTGGACTGTTGTCTGTCAGACATGCTTTAGCTGTGGATTCCTGCACTGGAAGATGCTTGGACAAGATCGATGGCTCCCAACCTTGGGTCCCCAGAAATTCCTGGACTGCAATTCCCAGAAATCCTGACAGTACAGCTCATGGTGAAGTCTTCTGGGTGATTTAGTCCTGGAACATCTGGGGACTCAAGGTTATGGGAACCAGTGGACGAGATGAGCCTTAACAAGCCTTACCATGCTAAGACTTCCAAGTGTGTCTGTTACATGTAGAAAACAAGGGCAGGCAATTCAGATCCCCAGAACAGGAAGAGGGAAATGTTGGAGATCCTGCCTCTTCACAAGATCCCCTCCACACCTCTGCCAAACAATCATCTCTATGAAATCTAGGCTGCCCACTGGTAAATGACAAGGGAACACCTCCATGGCTTCTGAGAACTGCTAAATCCAAAAACATACAGCTGCAGGCATCCGCCTTCTGCCATAGTCCAAACCGTGTTTCTGTACACCTGTTATACGCCGGCGGGAGCTTTAACGCCCTCCAAGCAAAAGTAGGCTTGTGTCCATCATGAATCCACAAGCCCAAAGGTGAGTCACCTCAGCATATGCCTGTTGTGCAGGTGGCATGACCTCCCTGCTCTTGGACCAGCTGCTGCCCATCTGGAGGAGCCATCTGCTCGATGGGCTGCAAGGTGCCCGCAGGAAAATTGGAAAAGGAAGGCGGAGAGTGCAAACGGAGAGAAATGAAAGGAGCGCCATTCAAATGTCAATCAATGACGGTCAATCTCAGGAGGGAGGGAGTGTTGTTTATGTGCTGGCAAGTCATTTTGGACTTAGGGCAACTTTATGGGGTAATGGCGTGCAAAATATCTCATCCCTAAAAACCAAAAGGCTGTGACTTCCTTTAAAAAAAAAAGTCAATCTATCTCGTGGTTGAGCTGGTTGGAGAGCTCAGTGGTTGAGGTCTCCGGCTGCAGAGGCAGAAGTTGGGAGTTTGATCCCCCAACTGTGCATCCCAGAAGAAACAACCTGTGTGGCCTTGAGCAAGATGCACAGTGCCAGAAGAAGGGAATGGTCAACCACTTCTGAGTCTTCTCTACCTGGGAAACCCTGAAAAGGGTTGCTATAAGTCAGAATTGACTTGATGGCACATGACTATTATGATCTTATACAGTCGTGCCCCACTTAACGATTACCCCGCATTACGATGAATCCGCTTCACAACGATGTTTTTGCAATCGCAATTACGATCGCAAAGCGATGTTTTAAATAGGTTTTTTTCTCTTTGCAAAGATTGGTTCCTGGCTTCAGGAACAGATTCTTCTCATTACGATGATCAAAACAGCTGATAGTCGGGTTTTCAAAATGGCCGCCGGGTGCTTACAATGGCTCCCCTCCGTGCTTAGGGACTGATCCCTCACTATACAGGCACTGAAAATGACTGCCGTATGGAGGATCTTCACTGGACGGTGAGTTTTTAGCCCATTGGAATGCATTGCATGGGTTTTTATTTATTTATTTATTTATTTATTTATTTGTTTGTTTGTTTGTTTGTTTGTTTGTTTGTTTATTTATTTATTTATTTATTTATTTATTTATTTATTTATTTATTTATTTATTTAATATCCCACCTATCTGGTCAATTAAGACCACTCTTAATGAGTTTCAATGGGTTTTTTAATTTTCGCTTTATGATGTTTTTGCTCTACAGCGATTTTGCTGGAACAAATGAACGTTGTTAAGCGAGGCACCACTGTATTTGGACTTTCTTACTGCCACCTTCAGCTTTCCTAAATATGAGGCAGATGGACCTTCCTTTCATGTCATGTTGCTCTTCTTGAAATCAATTGGCTGTTCCATCATGGGGAAAAATTACCATTTGTGCTTCCACTTTATTTGAAAGTTGGAGGTTATTTGAGTTTCAGATCAAGTCTGTAGAGATCCCGGAAAGATTCTTCACCAGCTCCAGAATCGGTGAGAGAGCGCCCATTGATTGGGATAACCCAGGAGCTTGAGAAATCACCCTGGGGAGTTGGATGACTGACCTGTCCTCAGTACTCATCAAATGTTCACCTTCCCAAGACGATGCTCTGTTCATTAAGGATGCCTGCCAAGTTGCTCACCTTTTCCGTCAACTGTAGGACCAGAACTTTACAAAAGAAACATGAGCCAACCTTCAGCGCAACAGGGTTTCAAAGTCGGGGAGGAGGAACCAAGCTGTGAGATTGATGAAGCATGGGGTTTAAAGGTTGTCCTTTCCTAAGAAAGGAAGAAAGAGCAGGAGCTTCCTAGGATGAAGAGGCTCGGCACATCAGATGAACATCCACTCAGGAACCTGATGGGTGGAGTCAACATTGCTGCTGGGACCATAACCTTCTCCATCACCTTGACGATCCTCACTCACTCCTTGATCAATCACAAAGATCGGTCCACCACCAGCTTCCTTCCTTAGAGCAGAGATGAGAATCATGTGTCCCGTGTGGCCTTTTAGAGATACCCTCTGAACCTCAAAGTTTAGAATCTCAAAGACTTTTGCTTTGCATTCCCTCAGGGCCTCTTTCTTCCCCAGGAAGGATCTAAGAGTACAGTGGTGGCTCGCTAGACAGTTTTACCCCACATGACAGTTTTTTCGCTAGACATTGACTTTTTGCAATCGCTATAGTGATTCGCAAAACAGCGATTCCTATGGGGGAATTTTGTTGGACAATGTTTGGTCCCTGCTTCGCAAACCAATTTTCGCTAGACGACGATTTTTACAGCTCCCTCCGTGCTCGCAAAACAGGTGTTTTCGGGACTTAAGCTTTGCAAGACAGCGATTTAAACAGCTGATCGGCGGTTCGCAAAGCGGCTTTCTTATGGCCGATCTTTGCTAGACAACGATGATTCTTCCCCATTGGAACACATTAAACAGGTTTCAATGCATTCCAATGGGGAAATGCTTTTCGTTAGACAATGATTTTGCTAAACAGCTATTTCAGTGGAATGGATTATCATCATCTAGCAAGGCACCACTGTAATCGATTTCACTCTGGGTGCTTGGGCCCTTCCTAAGGCCCCACTACACCTGAAAAATGAAAACAAGAACCCCTTCAGATGCTTCCTGTTTGCATTTTTTGGGGGAAATAACCAAAAGCGGTCATTTCTGGGCCTAGGTCTGGATTGGCTAAGGTCCAAAGGGAAACCCACTGGAGATTTTCCACTCCATCTTAAGAGGCACAGAAAATAAAATTCTCTATGTGCAAAAGGGTGTTAGAAAAGAAATGAAGCTGGCTGTCCTAGAATAAGCAATGTGCTCTGAAACCTTGTGCAGTGGCTGTTATTTACATTATTTAGCTGCCTTCTTCTGCAGTTTGATGGCTGGAGAACATCTTTACCAGACCTGTGGAAGTAATTTACCAGTAAAGTGATGGTGTTTGGAAATTACTTTTTCTGCTGTCTACTTGAGTCAGAAGGAGCATTAAAAGAAAAGGCAGGGAGCAGAATTGCTTTGCGGTGGAAATCCAGGGTATATATCCCTGCCTCTTTTGAACTGTTAAAGAAGTACAACAATGGAACCAATTACCATGGGCGGTGGTGAGCACTCAAGCACTGGAGACAATCAAGAGAAAACTGGACCACCATCTGTCAGATCTGCTTTGATTTGGATTCCTGCCTTGAGCGGGGGCTGGGATGTGATGGCCTTAGAGGTGCCTTCAAACGTCATTATTCTGGGACTCGATAAATCCTGCAGTGCCAACCCAGATTTTCAACCTACGAATGGTGTAGGGCAGCTTTACTGATCTCCAACGGTAATAAAGTCCTTTTGACTCGGGAGGCAGGTGACACTGGCATCAGTTGGCTGTCCAAGGTGCTGAATCTATTTTAGTGATGCATTTCAAGATAAAGGATAGCTCCTGCAAGGTTGAGACTGAAATCCAATCCAGAGGGAATCCCAGGTTAGAACCTGGAGGTATCAATCTTTCTCCAGGATTCCTGAACATTCCATTACAGTAGGACCTCTGTACCCACAAGGGATTGGTCCCAAGCCCCACCCTCCCCCATAGATGTTGAAAAACAAGGATTACAAAAAACTTTATTAAACTACAGTAGCAACTTCTATACATAGCATGGCCTCTAGCTCCATCTAATGGCCAGTTCTGGTAACTTCATCATTAAAATATGCATTTCCAGGAATTTCAAAAAAATATATTTTTAACATTTTCAGACTCTGAATAAGTGAATCAGTGGATACTGAGCCTGTGGATATGAGGTTCCTAGTGTATATTTAAATGATTAAATGTTTTTAAAGTTTTTAAAATGTGAATTTTGAAAGAAAGCACACTTACCGGGATGTTATTCAAGAGGCAGTACATCTATAACACAAGCTATCCATGGTAGTTAATGGATTTTATACCCAAGGAAGCATGTGATGATTTGCAGTCCCCAAAGTGTATACATTGAGTACCTAAAAGCTATTTAAATAATGGTTTGAATCTCAATTTGTGAAAGTATGGATTTTTTTAAAAAGTGATCATTAATGAAGGAGCAGGACAGAGCGTGTCGTGTGACTGCAAATTTATGATATGAACTAATGGGGGATAGGAAGGCAACGTTTGGCTCGTGTGACTGCAGCCGTATATTGTTTGGCCTATAATTATGTTCTCTCTTACTTTTTGGTAGACTATGCCTCTGAAAGGGGAGTCAGGGTCTACTCACTTGAAGTACAAAGAGCAGCCATCCTGTCTAGAGAACAGAGGCTTGGTCTACCTAAATTTGGGTGGAACTGCCCTCCACTGTCTCAACAAGGCCGGTCTGTTTCCCACTTGTCCTCTGCTCTGCCCTTTCACCCTGATCTTCTGGTTGATGTTCCCCTTGATCTTCTGATCTTCTACTAACATCACCCCGAAGGCCTAGCCAACAGCTCTCTTTTCCTGAGGGGGTGGATCTGGCTTCCAGGGGGAGGTCGAAAGCCTGTGTCCATGGGCCTCGCCTTCTAAATCTGGTGTCCAGGGACCAAGTCTAGTTGCCCCACCCTCCTTACAGCCCTAGTGTTTCATGCCCTGGTAAAGTCTCATCTTCCAGCGTGGGAAGATGAGATTAAGGTGTATCTCTTTTCTCTGCCATTTTGTGATTTCTCCTGGGCATCGTGCGCCGAAAGCATGGTGCTGGTCTTGTTAGAGAGAGAGAGAGAACAAGCCGATCCTGATCAGGTACGGTTCACCTGAGCATCTCTCTGCCCACCTCCGCCTCCTCCTCCTGTTATCTCTGCTGTTTCCATCCGGCAACCCGACCACCACCAGCAACATCTCTCCTTCCATGGAATATTTATAAGCTGTTTGCAGAAATGTCAGGCAGAGCCAGTGGTTATATTAACACACTTTGAGCAGCAAGCCCGGGAAGCGATCTGATGTGATTTTTAGTCAAAGTGCTTTTATGTAATGGTTACAATTGCTTACAAATCCCTGTGACATTTTTGTTGTTTCTTGACAAACAGCCCGCTCGGCTGGCTGACAAAGAAAGCAGCATCAATCATTTTTACTAGTTCATTAGAGCTTCTCTCTCACACACACACGTAGACTGTTTCTGTGCTTTCCCCCATCATCACGGCATGGAATTAAGACCAGATTACCTGGAAGGCAGCCGCTCGTGATGCATAGCAATGAGGGCATGCTTCTGAAGTTAGATGTAAACGAGAGGGTGGCAGCAACCATAATAAAGAGAAGATCACATATGGGCTGCTCGCTCCGTACCCTCAAATATTTTCATACATTTTTACGATACTGGAATGGCATGGCCGCCATTGTGTGGAGCAAGAAACAAGTTTACACCCTTCCCTGGTCCAGAGCACCAGCCCAGCACAAGGTCCTTCACAATTGGTGTCAATGGAGGTTAGGAGCCTTGATGTTGCTGGAGTTTTTACAAACTCGCATGCTGCCTTTAGTAGGTGTTTGACAGTCATCCCTTTTCTGGACTGTGGCGACTGTCAATCCATCCAGCACTAACCAATCATTCTTTCCACTTCTGAGTCTTCTTTCCCTTCTCTTCGAAGCAGTGCTCTTCGTCCACTATTCAGCTGCTCACAACCGTAAGTCATTAAACATTTTTATTCCTTCTCTTACAAATGTCTGAGAGCGAGTTATTGAGACTGTAAGTGCCAGTTAATGAGAAAGGGGTGGATTATCTAGGGGAGCTTCTGGCAATTCTCCTTTGTGTAACGCTGTCCTATTGTGTAGCAGAAGGAATTTTAACCAGACATTCAAACTCTGCAACAGGTGTTGTCCAGGGCAAAGAATCCACTCTGAGTTTTTAATCCAAACTTTAAAGCAGCTGCCCACGCTGATGAACCTGATCCCCTGTATAGGTCCAGGACCCTGTATAGTCTAGTAAAGTTCAGACTAAAACTGCCTCTATCGATCCAGGAATAAGAGCCAGCCATGGATGTGATTTCTCAACCCCTTTTTAAAAACAGAGAAAGTTCAAAACCAGAAAGGAACTTCAAGGGATGGAGGCTGATGGAGCCTCTTTTTCTCAGCAAGGAACTGAGGAAATAATACCCCCCCCTTTTTGCCAGATTGAACCGCGGTTGTGAGGAACAGCTGGGCAACCTCCATCACCTCCGATCCTCTTCCTGCTCTCAGCCTGATTAGAGCTTCTTCTGCCTCGTCTTGTCACTTGCTGCATTAAAAATACATCACAGGGCTTCTTATCTTTGGAAGGGCTGAAGAATTGGGTCATCTCAGACCAGCCCCCTTGGCCGTTCCTTGAGGCAGGACTCTGTTGCTCCAAACCAAGAGAGAGGGGAGGTTCTCTTCAACACAGGGATCTCAGTTTTCATTCTCTTCCTCCCATAACGAAAAGACCAGAGGGGGGGGTCCACAAACCAATCTTAGGGACTGGGTACCACCTTGTAATACAGGGCGCCCTCCCATCCTGATGCCACCATGAGTCTTCCGGTCACTTCCAGTTGACTCCGGGGAAGCCCACAACTTCTGGACAACGCAGCCAGAGAAGAAAAGGAAACACACTGCTAGAATTGGGGACTGCATATCCCCTTGAGAGGAATCCCATATGCTGGATGGAATCGTCCTAATTGGGATGGCGCTCAGGATTGGACAGCCAGATGTTGGGAGTCTGATTCCTCCCTGTTCCTTCTGGACTCAATGATCCATTGGTGCCTTCCAGCTCTGCAGTTCTAAGATGACCACGATCTCCACCACCACAGATGTAGCAAATAAAATATATATAATCAAAAAGGCAGGACCAGTAAAATAATAATAAGTGTGATGAATGCAAGAGAGAGAGAGAGGAAGAGAGAGGAAGAGAGATGCTTTTCATTTGTTAGATAAATTAAAAACAAACAAGTAAGATCCAAACAGCCATCTATCTGTCCCCTCATTTTAATTTATCTCAGTAGAATCCCCCTGAGGGTTATAAAGGGGGAAAGAAAGAAGGCAAAGACATTCTAATCACACTAGTTTTTAATTCGAGTCCAGAAAACCTATTGACGTTCACCTGAAGCAAAAGCAATACAAAAGAATTCTAGCACTCTTGGGAGTGCTAGCCTGGATTCAGGGATGCTCTGAACCTTTTGGAAAGAAGGAACTGTGAAAATGCTGAAGTTTGTCTGACCAAGTCTGAGAAATGTTTGCTAAGCTGGTACAAGAGGAGCAAAAAGGAAAGGAAAAAGCCCAAAAGCTAGAATGGTTTCTGCTGGCTATCTACTTATGCAGCCTTACCATGTACTCTGCTTCTCTTGGTGGTGGACGGATCTTTGAGGTGAAAAGTGCTTCCTTTGTGAAGACCTGGGTATTAAATGGAGTTGTAATTTGCACTGCACATCTGAGACATCCTGAAATAAGCCCTTTTTTTCCTGGAAAAACTCTTAGCAAAGGCTCAGCCCCTTGAAATCAATACACTATTCAAAACAATGTTTGAAACACAGAAATACAGCAAGTCAAACAGAAGAGTGGTTATTTTTGCCCCCCGGCAGCATTAACGTATGTCGGTAAATAGATAGACTGATGATGGATGGATGGATGGATGGATGGATGGATGGATGGATGGATGGATGGATGGATGGATGGATGGATGGATGGATGGATGGATGGATGGATGGATGTACTGAGAGATTGGATGGATGGATGGATGGATGGATGGATGGATGGATGGATGGATGGATGGATGGATGGATGGATGGATGGATGTACTGAGAGATTGGATGGATGGATGGATGGATGGATGGATGGATGGATGGATGGATGGATGGATGGATGGATGGATGATGGATGGATGGATGGATGGATGGATGGATGGATGGATGGATGGATGGATGGATGGATGGATCGATGGATCAATGGATCAATGGATCGATCGTTGGATTAATTGGTAGACATGTGCTATGTGTCTCACTTAGAAGATAGAAGAGTTTCTGTGGCTGAACGGGAATTTGAACCCAGACCTCCTGAGTCCTAGTCTGTCACTCTGTCCACTACATGACACTGGGTATCAGACACACAGAGAAAATACCAATGTGTTTCAAAATATAGTTTTGCTTTCAGCCTAAATGTTGTCCTAACCACTCCACCGTCGCCCAAAAACCATGTATTTGGGTAATAAATGCTGCCACAGGAGAAGACAGTAAGACATGCCCTGTTTCCAGTACGTGAGAAGTTGCGTAAGCTTAGCCTGGCTCTGACAGACCCCCTGCTGTACAATCGGGCACATAGTTGGTTGCATAATCATTCATGCAATTGACGCAAGGGAAGCATGCAATGGGAAGTCTGATGGAGTCTGGAGCAAGCTCATAGAATCATCTCTCTGGAACTGGGAGCCTGGTCAGGAAGAATGTGAGACTTCAGCTTCTTTCTGCAGTTGTCTCCAAGGAAAACATGGCAGTGAGCAAGATCCTTGCTCTCTCCTATCCATCGAACCAAATCTTGGAAGCATGTTCTGATAAGTTCTTTTGAAGGACTGGTCACCTGCAGGACTCTTAGGGCCAATGGTTCCCATAACTTTGAGTCCCCAGATGTTCTTGGACTAAAACTCCCAGAAGCCTTCACCACTTGGCCAGGACTTTTGGGAGTTGAAGTCCAAGAACATCATGGGGATCCAAGGTTGGGAAGCACCGGTCTGAATGGATGTATAATTTTACAGCCAACCTTGAATAAGGTAAGAGTGATGGACCCCTTGAGGTATCCCTGTTACCATAAGGTCACCTCTGTAAAGTTAAGGATGCTGCGGTAATCCTAAGCATACTTAAGCAGGATATCAATGAGCCACAGGCATGGATAGGTGTTCCTCCTGATGACACAGGATCACAAGCACCTTGTAGGGAAAAGATCTTCTGGTTTGTGCTCATGAGAAACTTCCTCACCGTTGCTTCTACTATTTTTGGAGCTTAGCTCCAAATTACAACCAGCAAGTCGGGAGGCATTTTTCATCCTGCAGTAAATGCGAACGAGGAAAACGAGGTGAGGGAGGAGACGGCCTGGCTGGCGAAAACTCAGCCATGGTGAACTCTGCGAAGTTCTGGCTTGGACAGCTTTGGTGCCATCATGGAGAAAGGAGTCATATTCTGGGTGGCTGAGCCCAATGTCTCCTCAGATACCAGTTCAGCAGAGCACCACTCATTGCACCAGGCAGGATGGCTTCCCTCTGGGTGGTTTATAGGAAGCTCCATTTATATCTGCTGAACATCTTTGGCTCAAGGCAATTTCCAACGGGATAGCTGTGAGAGTATCCACTGAGACCAAGCGAGGGCAAATTAAACTCTGAGGTTGTCAGAGTGAAGGATCCATCTGCCCATCGGGCCTTATGACCAATGCAGAACTCAGAAAGTTACTTTCTAAAAGGAGCTCATTCCTGTTACCCTAAACCCAAGTGCAAGCACACACACACACACACACACACACACACAAACCACAATATAGAATAATTATTTATTTATTTTTTATGGTAACTCTCAGAATCATTCAATCTTGTGGTAGCCTTCCAAGTAAGAACTGCAATATCTGGGTCAAAATACATACCTTGTTAGAAATAGTGTTAAAATTCACACATTTCAGAAAAACAACCACAAGAATTCACCTACCTGTGAATCATAATTATGTATGCTTTCAAGTCCATTCTGACTTTAGGTGACCCTTTCCAAGGTTCACTGGGGGGAGAATACTCAGAAGTGGTTGACCATGCCCTTCTTCTGAGTCCTCCCTGGGACTGCGCAGCTGGCCCAAGGCCACCCAGGCTGGCTCTTCTCCTGGTGGAGAATCAAACTCCCAACCTCTGGCTCTGCACCCGGAGACTTAAAGCATTGAACGATCCAGCCCGCTGTGGACCGTGTCCATAGAGGAAGAAAAACACCCTCATGACTCAAGATCGAAGTCGGATGAGAGAAGAACACTGAGCAATTTTAAGGAATATAAAACCAGAAGACTATCAGATCCTCACACCCTTCCGAGCATTTCATTCCTCTGTGAGCTGCGGAGTAAATTCTGCATGAGGTATTTATGCAAACACTGCCTGTCCTTTTTTCATATATTATTCATTGGTACTACATGTCTATCAAATGTCAGGTCTCTTGTCAAGAGGAAGGACCTTGAGATTTTCGATCCCCCCTGGGGGTGACTAAGCAAGGCATGCCCACTAACATGGTGCTGAGTGACTTACGGTTTCCTAAAATCCAAAATATGTGAGATTGTACATTCCACTATCCCCCCATCTGGCCTTAATTGGCTCTTTTGCCTCCTTGTCAGCATTTCACCCCTGGAGAAGGATGATGGCTTCCTCTGCTAGGTTGGCAGTATGGATGCAACTTGGCGTACATCGAGAAGATGCCCGTCTTTGTATGGAGAAGAGCAAAGTGAGACCACCTCGGGCCTCTTGTGCCTCCACGTGTGTCCTTTCCATCATCCTGAGGTCTACAAAGAAACTTTGAGAAGCCATAGCTGAAGATTTGGTTGCCAGGTCCAAGGTTTCCAAGTTCATTCTCAGGGCCTCATGCTCAGAAGGCAACAAATTTAACATTAAGGCATTACAGCTAACGTGTTTCCAAGCTCTGCTCATGCCTTTGACCTCACGTGAGATGCTGCTCACCTAACCAGCTACTATCTTCAGACTTCTTCTAGATATGGCATGTATACATGCTCAGAAGCACCCTTGCCTTTTTCATTATCCTCCACATTCTAGAACTGCTGGAATTTACCCCCTGGTCATCAAAGTCATTACAGTGGTGCCTCGCTTAACAAGCGCTTCATTTAACGATGAATTCACTTAGCGATGACTTTTTTGGAGCGTTTTTGCACTCTGTTTAACAATGGTCCCTATGGGCGATTTTCGCTTGGCGATGCTGAGACCATGCTTCGCATAACGATTATATTTTGGGGTCCCCTGTTTTGCTTAACAATGGTTTAAACAGCCTCATGTTTGCTGTTTTTTAAATGTTATAAAGTTAAAGTTTACTGTTTAAAATGTTTGAAATCATAAAGTGCACCTAATAAACCCTTTGTTAACCAAATTTGACTTTGTTCTGACTCTTTTTTTACATCACATTCATTAAAAAGTGTTTAGAAACAGACTTTGGAAAATACAATAAAACCCAGCATCCGGGAACCTAGTCATACTTATTAAAATGTATCCCTAGATGTTGGTCTTCAACGCTCAGCAGAAGGATAAAAAGGAGGGAGACAACCTACCCTCCCGGGGGAGAGCCTTCGACAGCCCGGGAGCAGCTGCAGAGAAGGCTCTGTCTTATCTCCCCATCAAATGTGCCTGCCATGGCAGTGAGACTGAATGGTGCCCCCTTCAGATCTTCAGGGAGGCTCGTACGATGAGATACAATCCTTAAAATGGTCTGGATCCAAGCTGTTGTTTGACAGCTTAGGATTTTGATATGTCCTCTGATGGTTACTTCCTACCCTCAGTTTTTCTTTTTCATCAGAGCAGACTTTTCATTTCTATGATCTTCAATTTTCTTTTTTCTTTTTTACCTTCACTCTGGACCCGAGTTAAACAATACTTGTTCCTATTTACCATCCTGTTTTGCTTTGTTTTGGGTTTTTTTTCCCCCGTTGCTCTCAGGCAACGCTTCCCTGTGATTGATTTCAGCTCTGGAAAATTAGCCTTTTAAAAACTCCGAGTATATATCAGGGACTTGTTTGGAGGGCCCTGCGTTGGCACAAAATGAATGCGTTGAAGTCAAGATTACGGGCAAGCTGGCAATCGCTAAGGATTCACTGATCAATTCGTCTTTGTCCGTCAAGCTGAGGCCAGAATTACACTTTGCAGGAAAAGAAATGCTTTCGAGAAAGCAGGTGGGTGGGAAATAGCCTTGCAAGGCTTTGAAACTCCATCGTTACAGCTTCGTTTTGCCCAGAAGGATATTTCAAGGTGAATTTCTCAGGCGGAGCCAGGAGCTCTGAAGGACATGGGAAGCCACTTTGGGTCCAGTCATCCATCCATCCATCCATCCATGCTGTCCAAATCAGAAATAAGGAAGATGTGGGCCTCTAGATGTTGGTGAATTACAACTCCCTTCACTCCTTCCTAAGCAGGTCAATAGTGATGGGTGTCCATTCATACGAGCCCTCACTAAAGGATGTCATTTGGTAGAATCTCAGAATCATAGAATAATAGAGTTGGAAGGGCCCTCGAAGGCCATCAAATCCAACTCCCTTTTCAAACCCAGATGGGAGCAGATCTGACAGAGGGCGGACCAATTTCCTCTTGAAGGCCTCCAGCCTTGGAGTGCTTACCACCTCTCAATGGGTTCCATTGTTGTACTGCTCTAACAGTTAGGAAGTTTCTCCTGATATTCCACCAAAGTCTGGCTTCCTGTAGCTTGAGCCCGTCGTTGCATGCCCTGTACTCTCGGATGATGGAGAACAGATCCTGGCCTTCCTCTGTAGGACAGCATTTCATGTATTTAAAAAGTGCTATCCTATCTCCCCCCAGTCTGTGTCTGCAAGACCTTGCAGTAACCATGGACTCTGCAGTGGCTGAGGCCATAGGGCAGAACTTGAGTCAGGCGAAGTCTGGACCTGGCGTGGGGGTAGTGAAGTCAACTCAGCCCGCTGTCAACTGGTGGGATTGGCTGAAGCTGGTGCCCAAATTTTCTTTGTAACCTGTTCCCCTACTTTAATCAAGTCTACTTTCAGCAGCCCTGATTATCTCAATGTTATAGACCCCATGGTTGAGGAGGGACTTCCCACTGCCCATACCTTAGGTGGAGGCTGTGATATTCACATTCCTTCAACTGAGTGATGTCATTTGATTCTCCTTTCCTATAACGAACGCACAACAATATTTTGTTTTTTCCACATCAGCTGCCACTACTGTTGCAATTTAAGAAGAGTAGCTTTGTTCTTTTGCATTTACTGTAATTAGTTATTGGAGTCCCATGGCACAGAGACTAAACTGCAGTACTGCAGTGAAGACTATGCTCATGGCCTGAATTTTATCCTAATGAATTCAGGTAGCTGGCTTGAGGTTCACTCAGCCTTCCATCCTTCTGATGTCAGTAAAATGAGTACTCAGCTGGCTGGGTTGGTGGGTGGACAGTGTGTCGCCTACCTCATTAAATTGTAAACCAGAGAGCACTTTATGTGCTATAGGCAGTGTATAAGCAGCAAATTTAGCTTTGTTATGGGATCTGGCCTCACTAAAATCTGGAAGAGGAAGACGAACTAGCCAAAGCGCCGGCTTATGCTTCTATTTCACACTCTCTTCTGTATCTCACAGTGATGACAGGGAGAGCATGATTGGTATATCATCTCCCTTACATGCTCACAGCTTACTTTTAAAGCAAGCAACTTTGCAAGGTAAGTGTTTGAACTTGCTCTGTGAAATGCTCAAGTGTTTGCTTTTAGAAGCTGTAACTGTGTTGGAGCTGTCACTATTACCAACATTGTGAACAGCAATGATTTAGAATCATATAGAATCATGGAGTTGGAAGGGGTATCTAAGGCCATTGGGTCCAATCCCCTGCTCAAGGCAGGAATCCCACTCAAAGTAGACCTGACAGATGGTTACCCAATTGTCTCTTGAATGTCTCCAGCGTGGGAGTACCCACCACCTCCTGAGGTCATAGGTTCCATTGTCGTACTGCTCAAACAGTGAGGAAGTTTTTCCTGATATCCAGCTGAAAATTGGTTTCCTGCAGCTTAAGCCCATCATAACATGTCCTGCATTCCTGCAGTGGAGCATTCACCACCTCCCAAGGTCATGGCTTCCATTGTCATACTGCTCTAACAGTTGAGAGGTTTTCCTTTTACATTACATTTAAATGAATCTCTCTAAGGTCTGACCTACCTTGTGCAAAACCACAGAACTGAATAAAACAGATCTTGTGTTACACAGCACTCCTGAGAGAATCTGTATCTCATTTTCCTCTTCCAGGCAGGGTGCAATTCTTTTTTGGCCACTCCATCCCAAGGCCTGTTATTTATATGTCCTACATGACAATATTTGGTTTCTTCCGCATCAGCCACCCCAATGGGATTTGCATCAAACCCGATTATAAACGAGCGGGTGTCAGGACGTCGGCAGGGGAAGATCTGTACCGATGCTTCTCGGCTTGTTTCTAAAAGTCATCCGGTGTTTCGGGAGAAACAAGAAAAGCCTCCAACAGAGTTTGTCTGCCAATGAGCAGTGATTAATCTGATGTCTGCTGAAATGGCTTTCTCGCTAATGCTGGGACTCACCGGAAGAATTGTGCACAGCAACAAAATCTATCACAGCGCAGATAAAACAGTATGGAAGGCCGAGAGTGTTACAGATAGATATTACACCTCCCCTGGCTTGATACTTAACAGTTTTATCTCTATACCAAAATGAATCTGGCTAATGCGGTCTTCTGGAGATGCATTTATTTGCTTTAATGGTATCAAGGGCTATGGAGGAAGCATTAATTATTCTACAAATTAGAGGTCTTAATGTTAGCAATGAGAGACTGGTCAGGTGAGATGAGTTCAAATTACACTAACTTTTTTTGTCTGAATCACTGCAGATGCATAAGGGGCTGCTCCAGGAGCATTCGGAACGTCGGGCACACTGTTTTCCAAATGTTCGAGGCCACACATTTTCCGGACATGCTAAAAGTAGAGAGGCAAACTTTTGCTTCTTTTGTGTCAGATGAGAAACTACAACTTTGTATTTGTCGCCTCCTACATGATGGCAAGATTCTTCTGATGGTCTTTCACAAGAATTCTTATATTCCTGGGAGTTGTTTTGGTGTAGTTGGTATAAACTTGCACAAATAATGTCCCTCGCATGAACTGAATGATACTAAAGTAGCCAAAAGCCCTGACTTCGAAAGAATGAAGCCTTGGATGGCTTTCTTGTGTCTTTTTAGGGGGGTCAATCAGATATGCCTGTGTTTGCAGTCTCTCTCTCTCTCTCTCTCTTCCTCTCTCTGTGTTTGTGTTTTCTTTCAGAATGGGTATGCAGATGTTTCTATTATGCAGAAACATCTTGTGTACATTGGAGAAACCTTGATCAGATCCTGCCTCCTCTTTTATGTTGTTCTTCTGCTGGAGAAATCCTGCAGACAATGGAGTATGGTTGATCCGAGGTAAGCAGAGTCGCATCTCGATGTCGGTCTGGTTCGCCAGTGGCTGTCCAAGGTGCTGAAATCTACCCTTCAAATTGGTTCAGCACCCAGGCAAGCTCTTTCGAAGTTCAGGCTGGCATTCAAAAAAACAGAGTCCCTGCCTGCGGACATCTGAGCCACCAGGGGTTAACCGACACTTGGCTCGTAGTCTCACCCAGGGAAGAAGATAGCCCATCTTGAGGAGAGCAAAGAATTTAAAGGGAAATCAGCCTATCCATAACTAGAGACGCAGCTTTTGCTCATCACGAAGACCTCTCCAGGTGTATTGAATGCCACACACGTAGACGCACACTGTTTTTGCTGCTCCAGCATCATTTCCCAAATAACATCAATCATGTGTAATAACTTCATTTTGAGCAGGGAACGGATTGCAGAGATGCTAAGATGTGGAAGACTAATATGCAAATGAACCGCTCAGAAAGCCCTGTCTTTGCAAAAAAATATTGTGGGTCCTCATTAGCTGGGAAGTGTCCCTCACAGGTGATACCAATATTCTGTGAAGCAGAAATCTCTGGGAAAATAATTAGGAAGGTTTTTTTCCCCACAGCTGTACTTTAACGCAGCCATTGTGAAAAAAAAGTCGCTTCGTTTGCCTGCTGCTTGATTCTGTGGGAGTTTTGACAATCACGCATGCTGCTTTTAGTAGGTTTGGCTGGGAGAAACCTTTAGGGGCTGGAGTGACTGGCAATCAATCCAGCCATAAGCAGTTGTTCCTTCCCTTTCACTAATGTCAAAGATAGCCATGCCCCTCTGCTTCGCTCTTGCCCTTCTTTTTAGTCTGTTATACAGTTAGAGTAGTTAGAATGCAGTCTGCAGGAGTCTGTTGGGAGCAGCCCGTGTTGAGGCTTGTTGCTACTTTTAAGCAGTCATTATTGTACAGAATGTTGTTTTGACTTACTCAGCTGTGAGTAAATGGAACCCTTTCCCCTCTATCTCTTACCAATGCCTCAGAGTGAGTTACTGAGACTGTAAGTGCCAGTTGATGAGAGAGAGAGAGAGAAAAGGGGTGGTCTACTCTGGAGTGACTTGAAGCTAATTCTGCTCAGTAAGTTCCTGCACTTCTCCTGCACAGCTAGAAGAGTCTAACTAAAATTCAAAACTCTGCAACAGCTTCTTCCTCTAGTTTGCTTAGCTGCAAAAGATTATCATCTAGAGCCTGGTCTAAGCGTGCCAGACCATCAGTCAGAAGAGATGTAAGCAGGTAACCTTTGAGGCCAACAATTATTGTCTTAAAACCATCTTCAAACCATCATCTGTGGTTCGTGCACTTTGGAGGTCCATTCTCTTTGCTGGTGCTGAGTTAGCACAGTGTGGGCTTTTTATGCTTTGTCGATGGCCTTAATTACGGTGGGATAATTTAGCGGCAATTGAGGCAGGCACAGCGAATCTGAAAAAAGGCCTCCCAGTGTCTCCGTTCAGAAATAATTAAGTTACGCTTGCCCAGAGGTCTCGGGGAAATCATAAACATCAGATGATCCACAGCTTCTGGTCAGGTTCAGATCTGATTAGACCATCCTTATAACAAGCTTAGCTGTGAACTGGCCCCAATAAATAATCCAGAGACAGCGTGTGTGCGCGTGTGTGTGTCACTGCTGCCTCTCTGTCACACGGCTTCCCACTTTAAGCTCACCGGCAGCCTCTGAAGATTAGAAGTGGCCTTTTAAGTTTCTCCTTGGTTTCCTCTGCAACGAGACTAACCTTTTGCAACGCATCCAACAGAGCCGTCTCCCCTCAGGCGTAGCCATGTCTCTCTGCCTGCCAGGCCTGGTTGTTAGGTCATCTCTGCAGCAGGGATGCGGCGGTTCTGCCATGTGGACACCTTTGCAGCTCCTCTCTGAGTCAAAGTTCACTCAACACTTCTTGCTGTGTGACGCAAAGGACGCCGTAACGCCAGCTCCATACCCTGCACCAAAGCAAGCTGTACTGACCGTTGGCCAACAGCAGATGGACGGAAACCTGCTCCTGATCACCCTCAAAAGATGTGCCTCCATCAACCAGAAGACGCCTAGAAGAAAGCATAAAACAATGTGTGTGCTGTTATGTTGAGAAATGGATAGTTCAGTGAGTTGGAGCAGCTGGCTGTGAAGCCAGACATCAAGAGCTCAGTTCTGTGCCCCCAAGAGGGACAACCAGCCTCTGTAGCCTTGGGCCAGCTGCACAGTCCCAGGGCACCCTCAGAGAAGAAGGTAATGGCAAGCCATGTCTGAGTACTCTCCAGCTAGAAAACCCTGGAAAGGCCCACTACATGTCAGAATTGACTTGAAGGAACGTAAAGGAAAGACAACAGGATCAGAAGGAAGGCTTCTCACCTGAGTGGAGCAAACAAAAATGGAAACAGTGGGGAAATTATGCATGGAAAACACGTACGAAATCTTGCCACTTGGTACAAACAAAGGACAAGTCAAGAATTCAGCTGGATTTAAGAAAAGCTGCACTAGTGAGGTGTTGGAAGACATTCAATGGTCATAGTTTTTCATCTCCAAGCTCAAGACACGCATTCGGTTGTTCAGACCTGGGGTGGAGAAGGAGAGTTAACCAGCCCAGACACAGTTTGCCACTTGGCTGGAGCAGAGGCGAGAATTCACATTCGCACAGCGCTTCCCTTTGCTTATGCCTTCAGAAGGTCTGCCTCTTCCTGCCGCAACAGAGGACAAATGGCTCCAAGAGGGAGCTTTCGCAGCATGGGGAATAAGAAAGCAATGGAGCTGTTGCTCTGAGTTCGGATTCCAGCTCTGTCACAGGTTCACTGGCTCGCCTTCGGCAAGGAGAACAGAAGGAAAGAGCCGGAGCTCACAAAAGTTACTTTTTTGAATTACAATCTTCGGAATACTGACTGGGACGTTGTAGAAGATGGAACCAGGAAGAAAGGAGTTCTCTGGGAGAAACACAGTTCCAAGGTAAGGCTTATAATGCTGGGTTGCAGGAGCCCCACTTTGAGCTGAGCTGCAGGCCTTTGAGAGCTGTTGATCTCCATGGATAGATGCGCTTTCCCTTCATGCCTCCTCCTCTTGAGGAAGCCTCTTATCCCAAGGAGTTTTTCTCTGCAGCTGAGCACTTTTGGAAGCATCTTGCGGCACTTCTGGCAGCCAGATTTCAGTGGAATATCAGGAAAAACTTCCTAACTGTTAGAGCAGTATGACAATGGAATCAACAACCTTGGAAGCATTCAAGAGAAATTTAGACAACCACCTGGCAGATATCCTTTTATTTGGATACCTGCATTGAGCAGGGGGTTTGACTCGATGGCCTCAGAGGCCCTTTCCAACTTCATTATCCTATGATTCTATGCTTCTATAAGTCTCTGATATTTGTGAGGTTGAACTAACAATTAAGAGGTTCATTTATGTATGTATGTATGTATGTATGTATGTATGTATGTATGTATGTATGTATGTATGGATGGATGGATGGATGGATGGATGGATGGATGGATGGATGGATGGATGGATGGATGGATGGATGGATGGATGGATGGATGGGTGGGTGGATGGGTGGGTGGGTGGATGGAGGGATGGATGGATGGATGGGTGGGTGGGTGGATGGATGGATGGATGGATGGATGGATGGATGGATGGATGGATGGATGGATGGATGGATGGATGGATGGATGGATGGATGGATGGGTGGGTGGGTGGGTGGATGGATGGATGGATGGATGGATGGATGGATGGATGGATGGATGGATGGATGGATGGGTGGATGGGTGGATGGGTGGGTGGGTGGGTGGATGGAGGGATGGATGGAGGGATGGATGGATGGATTGTTTTATTTATACTCCATATTTCCTTCAGCGAACTCAAGGTTGTGCAAAGGGTCCTTCTCCTCCCAGATTTGAACTCAGCACAACCCCGTGAGGTAGATCAAATGGGATGATTGTGACAGGCGCAAGATCACAAGAGACTGGCACACTGCTGGAGCACGGGCTGTTGGAGAATTTGATTTTACATCTATATTCTGAACGGCGCGTTAAACAAAAAGCCACGATCAGCCCCACAGAGGGATCTTTACCCATTTGCTCTTCAGGAGCAGCCTTGCTCATCGGGCAGGAGCAACTGATGACAGAGAGAACAAAGCCGCACGTGTGATGATGCCTGCTATTTTTGAGATCCCATCTCCAAAGTCGCTGCTCCCTTATTAAAAATGAATGAAAAGTCTTGCAATGACAAGCTGCCGGCTCCCAGCCGGGTCTGATTCAGGCCCAAATTGGCTCCCTCCGCCCTTACACTCGGCAGGTTCAGCATCTTAATCCAGTTCTCCCAGCAATTGCTTCCAGTCTGGCCTCTCTTGATTGCCCACCTGAGCCGGAACGGGAGCACAGGCGGAGACGGCTTCTGTGCCATGCGCTACAGATCCGTTTTTCTCCTCCTAAATAGATGGAGAAGCCTCTCCTAATGCATTTTATTAATGGGCACAAATGTTGTTTACTGTGCTAAAGCGTGAAGTTGCCACATGCGACCCGGGCGGCTGTAAGCTCTGGGCTTCAGGGAGGTCAGCCAGCAGGGATGAGCCCAGGTTTCCATCAACGGCAGCACCAGTAAATCACAGGGTGGTTTCCGAGTGGCCGTTTGCCATGGCAGGCATCTGCCTGCTCGTCGAGACGATAGTCCGGGTGGTCTTTCCAAAACGTGGCCCTGTTTCTGTGTCTCGAATCAGAACTTTGGGGAGAAAAACACTTACCCGTAGGACCACCTTGCCATGACAAGCACACCCCTTCTAGTTTGGGGGATGAAGAAGAAGATGGTGCTCGAGGCATTGATTCAAAGAGACTAGAAAGAGATTCAGTCCTCATCGGTTTTGTGGGAAATGGGGTCTGTGCCCTCTAAGAAGAGGGAACTTCCTATCCCCTGGTAGTCAGAGCTAGAGATGGGCATTGAATCACTGGTTTGGTGTGGTTCATTTCCTGGCTGTACAAATTGCAGATCAGCTGGCTGGCTGGGAAACAAACCACCACAAACTGGTGAACCGACGGTTCATCATACCATCTCTAGTCATGGCTTATGGCCAATAACGTCTTCCACCATTCCAGTCTTCTTACGCTCTCATTTGCTCCTCAAGCGAAGGTGCCTCCTTCAGAATGGCTCGATCTGGACTTTATGAACATCATGGGATGGGGCACAAGATAGGGTTGGGTGCCTGGTATATGGTGTCCCGGCCATCAGCCGAGTCTTCCTCTGAGCCTGAGTGCCACTCGTGAGGCCAGGGCAGCCCACCATCTGTGGCTGGGGTCTAGTTTTCTGCACTAATGCCAGCCCATTGATGCCTCTTAGATAGGGCTCCTTCCCTGGGTCGAGGTGGCCCCTGGGTGCCCACCAGGTCTCTGCCATCTCCAGAGGTTTGGCATCCATGGCCTGCTGAAGATCGGCAGGACTCCCTTCCTGCATCCTCATCTCTTGGCCAGATGGACCTGGACCTCTTCCCTCACCCAAGAGTCCTCCACCTTCTGTCAGTGGTTCTCCCTCAAGGCACAAAACATGGGGTCCAATTTCCCCACTACCTCCCCCTACTCCTCTCTGACTGTTGAGGGTGATGAGTCCTCTGTCTCCTCCTCCTTCCTCTTCTTCCTCCTCCTCCTTAAAGGAGCCTGACCCATCCTCCACCTGTTCGCCCAAGTGGTGGAGAGGGTAAACAGCTTGTCCGGGATGGTCTGAGCTTCCCCCTCACACTAGGAACACTCCCTTTTGTCCCTGGCACCCTGGGTCTCCCCAACATTGGCTGTTACGTATTCCACCCAACCCACCACGACTCCTGGTATGAATCATCTCACTCTCTGTGCGATCCCACGGCATGGCGAGAGGAATCCAGGCAGAGCGAAAAGCGGCTCCTGCACAACCCATGAGTGACGCCGGTGCCAGCACAAAAAAGCTGTGCTGGAAAGACGAGGAGGCATTTCACACCCTGGCTGCAGCCTTCAAAATACACTTTGGTGCCTCTTGCAAGTGTGCAGGAGATTCCTCCTCGTCTCCTGCCTTGTAAGGCGGTCCTGCCTCCTTCCAGAGCAGCTGAAGTAAAGCGGGGGAGGCTGGCAAAATCTGGAGGTGTCTGATTCCCTCATCTCTCTGGGCTTTACTGGGCTTTGATTGTGGGGGAGGTAGTGCTGGGGAGGTCCTTTGCTCGCTCACTTGCTCGCTTTCTCTCTCCCTCCCTCTCTTCCCCCCTTTTTCTTCTTCCTGGCTTTCTGTGAGTGGGAAGAGAATTCCCCATCGGTGGAGCTGGGGCTGAATTACAATTTTTGATGCACTGCCTGCAGTCAACATACCATCCTGCTGCTTGTTAAGGAGAGAAAGCTTCTGCCGAGGTCTGCTCTCCAGGGACCGCCAGGCCCGGCAGTTCCTGCTAAAAAGGTGTGCCAAAAAAACCACACACACACACACACAGAGGCACGCAAACACACATGCATGCACAGGTAACAGAGAGGTGTGTGTATTTGAAGGGGGGAGGATTTTGCCCAGCCGAAACCTGGAGCAATGCTGATCTCCATCAGATCAATGGGACTTTTATTACGGAATTTAATGAGGCTAAGAATCGGTGTCATCCCCAAGCCTCCAACCTCTTCCCTTACATGTCAAGCACAACGGCTTTCTGTAAAGAATCAGCACAGATGGGGGAGAGACGGGCTTAGGGGGTGTGCGAGACAGAGTCCCCCCCACCCTACTCACCTGCCCCGCATCACCTGTCATTTGAGGAGGTCGCTCCCCTTCGACAGCCTTGAAACTGCTGGTCTAGCACCGATGATGGAACTGCGGGCCCTAATTAGGGTGGATCCAGCGAAGCTGGGCTCCAGGGCACCGAAATTTAAAGGATACAACAATATGCAGTCGAAGCTACTGGTGAGTATTAGGAAAGGTATTAGGAAAAGATCCTGATCACATAACCCCTCTCAGGGTGTGTTTTTTTTAAGCTGAGGTTTTCCTTTTGGGGTGGCCATCACCCCATTCTCCCATTTTTCTTGTGGGAGAGATGAACACCCATGCACCAGGGTTGAGTGGGTAGACGAGGAACTCAAATTACTTGTTACGGCTCTGTCTGGACCTGTTCCTTCTAAAATAACCTGCAATGCAACCTTTTACAAACAAAATGCCTTAAAAGACAGTTGCCTGCAGGGTGGGTGCCCGGTGATTCAGATCGGATCTGGACCCCCTCTGAGAGCTGGGCAACGTATCCATCTTCACCCAGGAGTGATCCGGGACCCATGTCACTGTCTCCACGGTCTGAGTCAGTTTATAAGCCTTGCATTGACCACCCAAGCCTAAATGAAGGAAGCAAGACACAGAGGAGAAGTTTAACTGGGGCCAGACCTGTATTAACTCTTGAGTAGGTACCTTCCCACCCCCTGCAGAGGAGCTTACCACTGTGCAGATTCCAAGGACAGACATCACAATACCTGCCTACTCCTGCCCAGATCCCCACATTGAGTGAGTCCCAAGCCCCAGGTCTATGCTGCCCAATC
Organism: Pogona vitticeps; assembly: GCF_051106095.1. Classification (NCBI taxonomy): domain Eukaryota; kingdom Metazoa; phylum Chordata; class Lepidosauria; order Squamata; family Agamidae; genus Pogona; species Pogona vitticeps. The sequence continues at coordinate 1,710,169 of NC_135796.1, forward strand.
AACAGAAGCTATGGAACTCTTGCAGGAGAAGGGCTGCCTTAGAAGTAAAGTGGCTGCCTGGAATCGTAGAACAATGGAGTTGGAAGGGGCCTCTGAGGCCATCCAGTCCAACCCCCTGCTCAAGGCACGAATCCAAATCAAAGCAGGTCTGACGGACGGGGATCCAATTTTCTCTAAAAGCCTCCAGCGTTGGAGTACTCACCACCTCCCGAGGTCTTTGGTTCCACTGTCATACTGCTCTAACAGTCAGGAAGTTTTTCCTGATATTCAATCGAAACCTGGCTTCTTGTAGTTTGAGACCATTGTTGCATGCCCTGCACTCTGGGATGACTGAGGACAGATCCTGCCCCTCAGCTGAATGACAGCCTTTCAAGTATTTTGAAGTGTTATCATATCACCCCTCTGTCTTCTTTTCTCAAGGCTAAACATGCCCAGTTCTTTCCATCTTTCTTCCCAGGGGTCGGTTTCCAATCCCCTGAGCCTTGTTGCGCCAGTTTGTTGGCATCCTTCTTGAAATGTGGCCTCCAGAACCAGACACAGGACTCTATAGAAGAGGCCTAACCAGTGCTGAATAGAGAGGACTAGTACATCATGGGATCTGGAGACTATACTTCTGTTAATGCAGCCTAAAATCACATTTGCCATTTTTGCAGCTGCATCACACAGTTGGCTCTGTGACAAACCCAGACCTACTGGGATCTATCACACAGTTACTAAGCTGCCACCAACCATTCCCTATAATAAGTCACACAGACCAGGGATGGATTTTTAAACAACAAAAAGAATAAAGTTTATTTTAAATACACACAGGGAAAAATATGCAATCAGGTGAATAAAATAAAGTAACGTGGCTTATTTTCACACACACCAGCATACAGTTTGGTTCACCTAGAACCTTTAACTTAAAGCACAGACCCTGAACCCATCAGTTCTGGCTAACCAACAGACACCTGAACTTATCAGGTTGGTACTCTGACACACAGTAGTACCCTGTCAGACACCCAGACTCCCACAACAGCTTCTTCTTCCCCAGCTGCTGCTTCGTCCCAACCCAGTGTCTCACAGTCTGTCTCAGCATCTCCTCTTCACCACACAGGCATCACATATTTATACAGTACAGCCCCTCCTCCTGATGTCCCGCCTTCCACTCCCCATAGGATGGAACTTTCCCTCCAAACCCATGACAGACAGGTAACATCAGTGCTGTTATGTAACACCTCCCCTCTTTATAAGTTGTTTTGTAGGGGGAAAGCTAAAAGTGCTTTTCACCAAAAAACAACCTGTATAAAATACACAACAACAGTAATACATACCAAATAATACTTACATCCAAAGTTAACCATAGCAAATATGCATTTAAACATTTTACCATATACAGTACATCAATTTACCTTTATTAATACCAACCAAATTCAAAACCAGGTACATTTTAACTTTTTGTCATCATTATATACACATAGTCCATGTTCTTTCGCCGTCTTCATTCTTCAGGTCTTCTTGATAAGGCGTCAGCAACACAGTTCACTGACCCTCTGACCACCTTCACTTCAAAGTCATAGTCCTGTAAGTTCAAAGCCCACCTCATAAGTTTGCTATTGTGGGTTTTCATCGTCTTTAACCATTGCAATGGTGAATGGTCAGTGCACAGAATAAAATGTCTTCCCCAGATGTAAGGCTTGGCCTTCTGGATCGCGTAGACTATGGCCAAACACTCCTTCTCCACGGTTGCCAAATGTCTCTCACCTTTTTGAAGTTTCCTACTCAGGTAGGACACCGGATGTTGGTCACCATTCTCATCCTCCTGGCACAGAACTGCTCCTACCCCGCTGTTAGACGCGTCGGTGTAGATGATAAACTCCCGGTCGAAGTCTGGAGCACGCAGGACAGGATAGTTGATTAACGCCTCCTTCAACCTCTGGAACGCCGCCTCACAGTCGCTGGTCCACGGGATGCGGTCATCAGCCTTCTTCCTCGTCAGATCGGTCAGCGGAGCCGCAATCTCGCTAAACCTCGGGATGAACTTTCTGTAGTAGCCCACCAACCCAAGAAATGATTTGACTTTTCTCTTGGTGGTGGGTCTAGGCCAATCTCGAACAGCTTCTATTTTGGCCTCCAGGGGTTTTATCATTCCTCCCCCTACCATGTGACCTAAGTATTTTATTTCTGGGCTACCCAGCTGACACTTGCTGGCCTTTACTGTTAGCCCTGCTGCACTTAACCTCTGCAGCACTAACTCCAGGTGTATCAGGTGATCTTCCCAGGTATTACTGAAGATCCCTATGTCATCAATGTAGGCCACTGTAAAGTCACTGAGCCCTGCCAAGGTCTGGTCCATCAGCCTTTGGAATGTGGCTGGTGCGTTTCTGAGACCAAAGCTCAGGACTCGAAACTCATAGAGACCAAAAGGGCTGCAAAAGGCAGTCTTTTCTTGATCCCTGGGATCAATTCTTAATTGCCAATATCCCTTTACCAGGTCCAATGATGAGATGAACCGACAACCCCCTATGGTTTCAATCAGGTTGTCTAGCCTGGGCATTGGGTAGGCATCAGGAGTGGTTACACGGTTTAATTTCCTGTAATCAACACAAAACCTAATGCTCCCATCAGGCTTGTCCACAAGGACTATCGGAGAGGACCAAGGACTAGAAGAGGGGACGATTATGTTCTCCCTCAGCATTTCGTCCAGCTCCTTCCGCACCTTGTCCCTATAGGGTCCCGTTACTCGGTATGGGGATACTGCCTGCGGGGGTGCATCCCCGGTGTGGATCCGATGCATCACTCCCTTCACTATCCCCGGCTTGTTGGAAAACACCTGTTGATATTTACTAAGCAGCATTTTTAGTTCTTGCTGCTGGTCTTGGGTGAGTGCAGGACTGATCTTTACCTCCTCTGGGTTGTATTTTACTTCCCCTCTACCCTCCCAGAAGGGTAATTCCGCTTCCTCACTCTCAGCTGCTTTTATCGCGAATAAAACCCTCTGTTCCCCTCTGTAGTAGGGTTTTAGGGCATTCACATGAACCACCCTCCTTGCTTGGTTCTCCTCCTGCTCTATTAGGTAGTTCAGGTCTGACATCTTGGAAATGACCCTATATGGTCCTGCCCATTTGAGCTGCAGTTTGTTCTCCCTGCAGGGCCTAAGCCAAAGCACTTCCTCCCCTGGGTCAAAGTGCCTCTCTCTAGCTTTGTGGTCATACCATGTTTTCTGTCTGACCTTCTGAGCTTGCAGGTTTTCTGCTGCCAGCTCTAGATTTCTCTTTAGGTCATTCATCAAGGTGTCTATGTAAGTCACAACGTCTTGTGGGTCATCCTGGGTGATTTGCTCCCAATTTTGTTTGATCAAATCGAGGGGCCCTTTCACCCCTAAGTGTGCAGCAAACATGTCAGAGTGACCCCTTTGTAAGATCATGGGGTGATACTTTTCAGGTACCACCAGCTGACTTCTGATCCCATCTCCCCCTTTTGAGATATTCCTCAGGGTTTCTCTATATAAAATCCCCTTTTTCTCCAGAAATCTCACTGGGGTTTCAGGTGTTAGCTGGGCGTCAGTCACCTGTTCAAAACACTTTTGGAGAGTGGCGTCTGCCTTTTGCTCCTGTCCAAATCTGCTGTCTGTGGTTAAGGTTTCCACCACAGCTTCTGAACTCCCCTCTGCTTCCGCCTCTGGCTCATCATTACCCCCCTGAACTGTCCCCGTGGTGGCTTGTGAGCGTGTAATCACTAGCACCCTTTTCACATGTTCAGCCAGGTCATTTCCCACGAGCACGGCTGCTGGCAGAGTAGATGAAATCGCTATCCGCCAATCTCCCCTCCAGCCTTGAAAGTTGACAGGTACCTCTGCTACTGGCAGAGAGATTACCTGCCCCTCAATACCTGCTACCTTTATGCTCTCATTTGGGATTATAAACTCCCGAGGAATAATATCTGGATGGCACAGGGTTACCTGGGAACAAGTGTCCCGCAGCCCCCTATACTGCCGGTCAAGTATTCCTACGTCCACCCCTGCTGTCTCAAACAACTGAGAATCTGTTTTTATCAGCAAGCAGCGCTTTACCTCCACCAGAGGACCATTTTCCTCAGCCTGATCAGCAGAGGTAGCTGTTCCAGACTGAGTAGCTATGGCAACAGGCCCCCTCTGTGACACTGAGCCTTGCTCTTTCTGGACACAGAACACAGCTTTTGGCTTGGTCCCACTAGAATTCTGAGGCACCATTCCTTTTAGCTGCTTCAATTTCTCACACTCTGAGATCAGATGACCCTTTCCCTGACAGAAATAGCATTTTCTGGTGTATTTTGATTCTCTCTCCTCTTGTTTGGGTTTTCCCTCCAAATTCTGAGGGCTTGGTTTCATGCCTGAGGGCTTCCCTTCACCATGGGCCCCTCCCCCTTGCTGGCTTTTCCCTGGTCCCTGAGAGTACTTGCTGTAGGTTTCTTTGGGTTTACCTACAGATTTCCCCTCACCCAAGGGCTTTCTTATTTGGGAGATAAAATCCGCGATTTCTGCGGCTGCTGCCACAGATTTCGGTTTCCTTTCCCTCACCTGGAAGTTCAATTCCCCATGCAGGACTGAATAGAACTGTTCCAGGGCTATCAAGTCTTTAAGCTGTTCATAGGTCTCTGTTCCCTCCTGCGACAGCCATTTCTCAAGCAGCCTCACCAATTGGGCCCCCACTTGGGTAAAAGTCTGTTCTGGCTTCTTGGTGAGGGACCTGAACCTTTGTCTCAGCTGCTCTGCATTTATCCCATGTCTTGCAAACACCAGTTTTTTAAACTCTGCGAAATCTTTCATCCGTTCCTCAGGCATCTCGGCATAAACCTCAGCCAGGCTACCACTGATTAAAGACCGCATGATGGTCATCTTCTCAGTTTCCCTCACTGAGAAGTCCACAAACGCTCTTTCCACTAAGGAAAAGAACACCTCGGGACAATCTCCCTTGTGGTACACAGGGAATTTCTTCAGGTCAGCCTTAGACAGTTGGCCCCCCTCAGAATCCCTATTATTATTATTGTTCTGGTTCATCAGTTCCAATCTCTTTAATTCAAACGCCATTCTCTCTCTCTCTAATTCAAATTGCCGCTGTTTCTCTCTTTCCCTTTCCTCCATTTCCCTCACCCTCAGTTCATGCTGTTGGGCTATGAGTATTTTTCTGAGTTCTGGGTCTTGCTCTCCTGTGCTGTCACCTTGCACTGAGCCAAATTCATCCTCAGAACCTTGGTCAATCTGGGGGTCTTTCACTTCACTCATGTCTGCTATCTTGCTTCGAGTCAAGGGCATAATCCCCCCTCAGAACAGGCTGCTTTAAAAAGTCAAGCCTCAAAATAAAACGACCACTTTTTTCCTTTTTGCCTCAGAACCAGCTCTCCCTAGAGATTGCTGCTGTTCTTCAGCACTAAATTTGCAACAGTATCGAGTCAGAGCCTACCCCCCTCTGCTGGGCCTCTCAGCTGGCAAGCTAGCTCACTGTTGCTACGCAGTTTTGCCTCAGCGTTTTCCCGCCAAAATCAGGCTGCCTCAGAGCACCTTAATCTAAGTCTCCCCAGTTGGCACGTTCTTCTACTAGTGCACCTCCCCGTGAGGTACACCTAGAAGATTACCTACGCGCCTCAGACTGTCCCTGACTAGACCCCCCTTGCTCTGGGCACACTTGCCAAGGCTTTGCTGGACCGCTGGACAACTGGACCAGTCGTATCCCACACGCTGGACACCAATCAATGTGACAAACCCAGACCTACTGGGATCTATCACACAGTTACTAAGCTGCCACCAACCATTCCCTATAATAAGTCACACAGACCAGGGATGGATTTTTAAACAACAAAAAGAATAAAGTTTATTTTAAATACACACAGGGAAAAATATGCAATCAGGTGAATAAAATAAAGTAACGTGGCTTATTTTCACACACACCAGCATACAGTTTGGTTCACCTAGAACCTTTAACTTAAAGCACAGACCCTGAACCCATCAGTTCTGGCTAACCAACAGACACCTGAACTTATCAGGTTGGTACTCTGACACACAGTAGTACCCTGTCAGACACCCAGACTCCCACAACAGCTTCTTCTTCCCCAGCTGCTGCTTCGTCCCAACCCAGTGTCTCACAGTCTGTCTCAGCATCTCCTCTTCACCACACAGGCATCACATATTTATACAGTACAGCCCCTCCTCCTGATGTCCCGCCTTCCACTCCCCATAGGATGGAACTTTCCCTCCAAACCCATGACAGACAGGTAACATCAGTGCTGTTATGTAACAGGCTCATATTCAGCTTTTGATCTACAGCAATTCCAAGATCCTTCTTACTTGTAATATTACTGAGCCAAGTATTGAGGGAAGCTTCTCCTTCCCACAGAGACCCGTGAGCCATATCCTGCGTAGAGATTCTGTCCCCAGAGGGCTAATTCCCTGTAGATGCATTCTGAGTGGTGCTTCACAAGCTCAGTTATATAAACCTTGGATGGGACTGGCATTTTTTGATGGTGGTGATGTCACTTCTTGTTCTAGGTCCTGTCTTTTGCTGCTAGCTTCCATGCTGCTTGACTACCTTCCATGGACTCATGTTGTTTTCTGGTATTTCTGGCCTGGCTTGACCGTTGGACTGTTTGTGGACCTTGGCTCTCCTCCTATGTACCTGGCCTCCCTCATCTACTGGTATGACTCCTGCATTCCCTCTGTACTTATTGACATGTCCTGGAGCCTGAACTGATTCTGCCTCTGGGCTCAGCTTTCCTAGCAGCAAGATGAGACAATACTGTAGAAAATGTATATTCTCAACATTTCTCCTCTCCCCCCACCACAACAAAACAGATATATATTTCCCCATCCTCTTATGTTATTTGCAACACTGGAGGTTCATGTCTTTGATGGCAGTGTAATAGTGTGAAACCTGGCTATGGATAACTCAGTGGCTCAGGTTTCAGGTCGAGGAGCCAGAGGTTGGGAGTTCGATTCACCCACTGTGCCTCCTTGACAGCGCCTGGACTCAATGATCCAGAGGGTCCGCCCAGATCATGAATATTAATGTGCTATCTGCATGGACCAATGGGAGTGCTGGAGAGGTGGAGTCACGAGGTATAAGAGTCTCTGCAGGGGGAGGAGAGAGTTAGATTGGAGATAAGAGATTGGAGTTTGAGTTTGGGAGTTTGGAGCTGAGAGAGAGTTTGGGAAGGTGGTAGAGAATACAAGAAAGGAAGGTTGTTTTGTTGAGAGTTAACAACACGGACTGAACTTTCATTTCCTGTAACAATAAACAATTTCTATTTGGTTCTTTTGAAAATGACATTGCCTGGACCTCTGTGATTAATAATGAACAATGTTGATGTAATCAACTGGCGGCAGCGAAACAACATGTAACTTGTGCCCTGTGGTTGGTGAAACAACCAAGGGACAGGCGGGGACGTGACAGTCCCTTCCAGCTCTGCAGGTCTAAGATTCTTGTTGTTGCGGTTGTGCCAAACCTATTTGGAAAACAGCCTTCAGTACCATGGACAGCTCTTGTAAAGTTGAAATGAACACTTGAAGTGCATTGGCGCCCCACTGGCATCATAGCCACCAGCTTCCACTGCCTCTGTAGCTTTTAAGGGAGGAATTATGACCCCACTGGATACGCTCTTGACCCCCTCAGATTCTTTAATTGACTTGTTATTGCACAGAACGTCCATCATCTACCCAGTCTTGCTGACTCGACTGCAAGCTAATTTGGATCCGGGTACCTCCTCTCCTTTTCCTGCCTGCTTAATTTATTGTTAATCATAACACTCCCGTCTCCATGCCCAAATGCATTTCCCTTTTTCCCGGTCTGCACAAAACGCAAGGCTGGGAGGAGACCACCTCAGGACCACAACATATTTTTACCTCTTTGGGCATGCTGACTGTTAATATTTCTGACTCCCATGCAGGGAGGTGGATTCATTTTTAACACATGTCAGAGCATCAGTTTAGCTGAGTCACTGACCTCGTGTGCTCCTGTTCTTGTGAGTTATAATTCATGATTTTATTCATCTCTCTCTTTTTCTGTCCTCTGCCTTGTTTCTCAAGCTTCTGTAAGATCTCTCTTTGCCAGTATTAAGGCTGAGTAGAAGTCATTTGCTCACATCTAGAGGTGAGAAGAAAAAGCTATGGAGAAAGATCAGCTCCTGTTGGCATTGACCATCAGTCTAGAACCCTCTAGAACCCAGTCTAGACCCTCTAGAACCCAGTCTAGACAATAAAATAGAGCTGAAATGGAATACCTGCAGGATTGGGACCGGTGTTTTCCAGGTATTCGAGAAGCCCCTTGATGTCATGAGACCTTATCAACCTGTGTCTAAGCATGCACTGCAGCAAGGATTAGGGTACCTGGACGAGGAGAAGCCATCTTTAATCAACCAGTGATAAGGATAATAACATATGCAATTTACTGTACAATACGGGAAGGTTAATTGTGTAGGTCTCCGGATAGCTCAGTGGTTTAGGTCTCTGGCTGCAGATCCAGAGTGTGGGAGTTCGATTCCCTAATAGTGCCTTGACAGGGGATGGACTGGATGATCCAGAGGGTCTGCATGTCTAAGATTATTATTAAGAATTACTGGACAGCTCACTGGACAGGTCTCTGGTTGTGGAGCCAGAGTTTGGGCGCTCATTTACTCATAGTGTGTCCTTGACAAGGGCTGGACTTGCTGATCCATTGAGTCCCTTCCAGATAAGATGAAGAGTAAGATTAAACTAGAAGTTCTCAACCTTTAGTGTCCTTCATTCTGCAGATCACTCTGCCAAAGGAACTGGATCCCACCATTACAGGAACCAAAAGCATTTGGCTCCTGAAGAAAGTCATTCAGATGGTTACAGGTATCCTGTTCTTATATGTATCCTTTGTGGTTAAGGCTTACGAACCAGAGAAATATCGGAGAAGATGCAAACAAAAGATGTGATCCCATTAGGACTTGAAAATATTAGTCATGCTGTTGAGCATATATTTCATTGCATTCACAGATGGATAATTCGTGGCAGGAGTGGTGGGCAGAAGATCCTGCTCCCAAAAAAAGCAAATTATGAATAACGGTTAGCAAAACCTTGCGTGTTGCCAAGATTAATTCTGTGCTCCAAAGGTGGTATCTAGAGCATAGCTGAGAACTTTGGAGCTAGCATTTAGTCCGATGGTTTCAATCAGTGGTTCCCAACTTTGGGTCCCCAGATGTTCTTAGACTTCTGCAAAGGAAGTAGGAGAAATAAAGGCTGTCAGACAGCAGGGTGGAGGAGCAATGGCTGTGGAAGGGATGTTAGAGGCAATGGGAATCAGATCACTGTTTTTCTCCATTTCAGTCTTCCAGAAACAGCAAAACAGCAGCCAAGCCTTCTGCTTTCCATGTCAATAATGTCTGACATGGCCACATCTCTTCTTAATGAAGATGGCCCTTCATTTGAAGGCCTGCCAGATGACAATTCTCTTTCCAAAGGTGTCATCCTTTGGAAGGCTGTTTGTCCCAAGTCCAAGTTAAACACAATGAAGTCAACAAAGGAGATAAAAGTTGTGAAGTCACTCATGGCCCACAGGGAGCAGCACCTGGACAGGAGGCTCAGGAGCAAGTACATAGGTATTCCCCAATACAGTGGTGCCTCGCTAGACAGTTACCCCGTATGACAGTTTTTTGTTGGTTTTTTTTGCTATACATTGACTTTTTGCGATCCCTATAGCAATTTGCAAAACAGTGATTCCTATGGGGGAATTTTGCTGGACAATGTTTGGTCCCTGCTTCGCAAACCGATTTTCGCTAGACGACAATTTTGACAGCTCCCTCCGCACTCGCAAAACCGGTGTTTTCAGAACCTAAGCTTCGCAAGACAGCGATTTAAACAGCTGATCGGCAGTTCGCAAAGCGGCTTTCCTATGGCCGATCTTTGCTAGACAACGACGAGTCTTCCCCATTGGAACGCATTAAACGAGTTTCAATGCATTCCAATGGGGAAATGCTTTTCGCTAGACAATGATTTCGCTAAACAGCAATTTCAGTGGAATGGATTATCATCGTCCAGCGAGGCACCACTGTATGCCATTTCTATATTGAACATGAACGGTTTTCCAGTTCTCTCACTGGTTCATCTTAGGATGTTGGTTTCAAATGGTCCGAGGCTGACTTATCTGTAGGATTCCATGCTTGGAGACCAACCTGACTGATTATTAAGGCCTTTTTGAGTATCAATGAGGGCGCCATTTCAGACACATAGGAAAGGGTTCATTCTTGTATTGGTCCAGAACCCTGGGATACACTCCCGATAATGTCTTGATTGGCCTCCAGGTTCACTACATTGAATAAGAAGTTCTATTAAGCTGGACTTTTATAATTAAAACTATGCAGGGGGTGGATAAAGTGGATAGAGGGAAGCTCTTTTCCCTCTCATGCAAGACCAGAACCAGGGGACATCCACTCAAATGGAGTGTTGGGAGGATGAGAACAGACAAAAGAAATTATTTCTTGACCCAGTGTTTTATTAGTCTGTGGAACTCCTTGCCACAAGATGTGGTGATGTCCTCTGGCCTAGATGCCTTTAAAAGGGGATTGGATAGATTTCTGGAGGAAAAGTCAATTGCAAGTTACAAGCCATGATGGGGATGTACAATCTCCAGGCTTAGAAGGAAGGTACCTCGAAATGCCAGATGCAGGGGAGGGGGATCAGGAGACAGGGATCTCGTGGTCTCATGGGCTCCCGGAGGCATCTGGTGGGATCACGGTGAGAGATACAGGAAGCTGGACGAGAAGGGCCCTTGGCCTGATCCAGCAGGGCTCTTCTTACATTCTTATGTTCATTTTGATAGCTCTAAGAATGTTCCTTGTTTATGTTTTATGAGATTATTGCTAAAGTTGGGAATTTGTTTTGTCCTCTGCCTTGCTGGATTTCAGAAACCTGAGAGACTTGAATTAAATATTGTTAGGGTTACCCTGTGAATCTCCAAAATGTCCTGTCGTGAACAGCCCCGTTCAGCTCCTGTAACGTCAATGCCATGGCTTCTTTTAGGGAGCCAGTCCATCTCGTATTTGGTCCTCCTCTTCTCCTGCTGCCTTCTACCTTTCTCCGCATTCTTGTCTTCTCCAGAAAATCCTGCCTTCTCAGGATGTGGTCAACATTATCTATTTTTTAAAGAAATGTCCCTCCCTCCTAATAAGTTGCCATTGAGCGACCTTTGTTTTTTTAAACCTCCCCAAATATTCAGTCACCAAACACAGCATTTCTTTGTTCACTTATTGTCATTCTTTTCCCGGAACACTTCCCTCTCGTTAGATCTGTGACGTTTCTTCAACCCTCAGAACACAGAAGAAGCTGCCCAACAGAGTCCCCACAACTTCTGAGCTAACTGTTATTCCGTTTCCCCTTTTATTTGCCAGCTTTAAACAACTTTCATATTCTTCTTGCCGTTTTCTTCTTTCCCAATGTTTACCTTTCAGGTGTCCCCCTTTAATCTCCTTGCTACTTAACAGGAGCTTGCTTGTGTCTCCCCTGTCCTTTCATAAGACTATATATTTGGCTGTTTCTACCTCCCTACTCAGAATGTTTGCTTTTCCTCCTCCTACTTTCCCTGGGGGTTCACAGTAAATTGGTATTTTTGACAGTGCCACACTCTGAACAACATATTTACAGGACACAAATAATACATTATTAGACAGCATGATTGAAAATACAAATCCATGGAAATTATCTCTTTTGCCATCATTTCAAATGTGATTTCCTTTCGTATACGAAAGGAGGTACATGCAGGGGGTGGAGATGTATAAGGATTAGAATTCTTTGGAAAATAGTAACAAAGATAGTTTTAGGGATTGCCTATTTTGATCTACATTTATCCATATTCTTAGAATCATATAATAATGGAGTTGGAAAGGGGCTCAAAATCCATCGAGTCCAACCGCCTGCTCAATGAAGAAATCCAAATCACAACCACTCCGACAGAGGGTTGTCCAATTTTCTCTTGAGTGCCCGCAGCGTTAGAGCACTCGCCACCCCCCAAGATAATTGGCCCCATTGTTGTACTGCTCTAACCACTGTTCTTAAAATATCACTTAGCCAGAGGCATTCAAAGGAGTGCAGTGGCACACGGGACCGCTGATTGTAACTCAGTATTTGTAAGGAGCAACAATGAAGCTGGTTTTGAGAATTATCTGATGAAGATCTTTCTGCCACATTATGGTCCTTGGTGATAACTTCCTAAGCACGTTTTTAAAAAGGATGGCGTCGTAAGAGCATGAAATGATCTAACTATTTCCCCTAGGCGATTCCTGCCTGTACAAAGCTGTGTGCTTGTGTATGAGGGAAAGAGATAGGGTGCGGTTACATTAAGAAAAAAAGCCCCATATACGAATCAGATTTAGCATGATGTAAATCATTTGATAAAAAAAATGACTACACAATGCACATGGAGCATGGATTTTTTATGCAGAATCATGTTATTTTTACCAGAAGCAAGTTATTTGAACTCCTTGTGGGTGGGTCATTTATTTAAACATGGAAGTAAATCAATTTACTTTAAATCAATTTACCACACATGAACTCCTCTGTTGGTTTAATTTTTTTTTTGTCCAGTTTCTTGATCCTCATCTTAATGACAACTACATGATTGGCATATCACAAATCATAACTGCTGCATCTTTCCCCTGCAGTTCAAGAACAATTTTAAAAAAATTCTCATGTCTACTTTAGCGCTGTATCACTTAGCTGCTTGGTGAAGGTTTTTTTTAAATGTTTTTTTCCACACTGAATGCCATTCGTAACTTCTCAAGAGAGATTCTTGGCCATGACACAAGAATATCCATGATCGGTATGTACACATCACACAATTCATAGGCTGGATTTTGGAAATGGGATGATGTAAATAAACATGGTTTAAACGATGGGTGTCGTTGCCGACATTTGTATAATGCACACACAAAACTTCAAACTAAGTTAAAGTTTGTTCAAAAGGAATGCAGACTGCAGTTCAAATACCACATAAAAATCTTAGCATTATAGACTAATTGAGTAGGAAGGGGCCAAGAAGGCCATCAAGTCCAACCCCCTGCTCAAGAAGAAATCCAAATCAAAGCAGATCTGACAGATGGTTGTCCAATTTTTCTCTTGAAGGCCTCCAGTGTTGGAACACTCACCACCTCCCAAAGTTATTGGTTCCATTATTGCACTGCCTTAACGGGAATATTTTTCCCAGTGTTCAGTCTAAATCTTGCTTCCTGTAGCTTGAGCCCTTTGTTACGTGTCCTATACTCTGGGGTGATTGAGAACAGGTCCTGCCCTTCTCTCTAGGACTAACTTTCAGGTATTTGAAAAGTGACTGCCACGTGACTTGGAGTTGATGATTTGACTTGATTTCATTTACACCGAGACATATTCCAAGCCATTGCTGTAATGTAACCTCACCCATCGATTCCATCTTTCCATCTGTTGATCGTTGCAGCAGAAGACGTAAAACCACAAACACCACCTGTTGGATGAGTGATGCTAATGAGCCTCAATGACCTATACGCATTTAAAATAATTGACATTTACTGGGAGACTGGTGGTGGTGGGTGTGAAATAAGTATGAGACCAAAAAAAACCCCTCCAAACTCTTTCATGACCTCCTTTACACAGAAACGGGGAGTATCTTTCCATCCCATCTCCTACTGGAGGGGAACCATCCTTTTCTAAAAAGATGCTCTCGAGAAGGTCACCCTGGCCCCTCTTTCTCAGCAAGTCCCTGCCCTCAAGACGAATCTCTTTGTTTAACAAACTCCTCTTCGCGGGATTGATTGGCAGCCCCTTTTCAGGGGTGAAGGCAGCTCAAATTAAATAAGATGGTTTTAAGCATCCCTTCCCCACCTGCAGGCTGCTTTAGTGAGCTATTCTTAGGCCCTTGATAAGGAACATCGTAATTAGCCAATTCCATGTTTCATTTCATTTTCCACACAGCTGACCACCTGAACTTTTCCCTGCTTTGCCCCTGAATAAATGCACTCGTTCGGTGATTTAATTCTTTCGCCTGGAATTGAAGGCTGGCTTCCCTTCTATATAAGCACATAGAAAACATGACAGCACGGATCTGGAGGAGTTTACAGGAAGCTGTCGTAGATGCTGGCTGGATAGGTCATTAAGTTGGGGTGCCAGGCATCAGAAGCTTCATCCTACAAACTGGCTGGTTCGTAGTTCAATTTATGATCTGGTTCATGGATTCTATTTTGCTGATGCAAAACGAAGTGGCAAACTTTTTGCTTCTCAGTGGTCCATTTTGATTTGGCAAAACGGGATGCTCACCCGCCCTCTTCCAACCACGTTCATCGCCTCTCTACCTTCTCCTGCCATGGCCATCAGCACAATCATCCTCAGAGGTAGTGGGCCTGGTTCCTGGCAGCGAAGCCAGCCCCATTGCCTATGAGGGTGGCAGTGGTGGCAGGAGCAGTGGGACGGGGTAGGCAGGTATAGGGATGGGGAGTGACGTTGGCAGAGTAGGTAGGTTCTCCCTCCCAGGCACGAAGCAGAAAACAACAACTGCAAAATGGTTTCTTCCTCCAGGAGTTTGTGGTGGTTCCTGGTTCATGATAAGTCGTGAACCATGAGCCACCACAATCCATTGGTTTTTCCAGTTCGTGCCCATCTCTATTTTGCAGCGAATTGCTTGCAGAAATTGTTTATATAGTGCAAAATTGTGTACGAAAACGGGTGAACGCCCACAAAAAGGCTTTCTGATTTCCAGGTGTCCTTTTTAATTTAAAATATCCCCGTCTGATGTGAAAAGAGCACAGAACAAACTTAGCCTCGGAAAAATGAGAAACCGAAAGCGTAACACTTCGCTGTTTACAGCTGGATCGGTTGCTTAAAAAATGGAAGAGTCAAACATTGTGTCTTTCTTTTAAAGGAAAAAAAAATCCCATTCAACTAGAAATGCGTTATGCCCCAGAGATGACTTCAGAGATTTCTAGTCTTGGACTGGCCTGATGTCTGTTAAGGTGTTTATGTGGCTTCCTCAGCTGCATCCAAAAAGCAAAAAAAAGGAGAGATTTTCACCTTCTGTTCTTTCAAAGCTCTTTCTGTGCCATTTCAAGGGGGTTCAACAACAAGAGAAAACAAAAACATAGAGGAAACTGTTCTAGTTTTGATGACTTCACTCTCAGCCCACAACACGTCTGTCAACTTTCTGATTATCCAAACTTACCTCTAAGAACCCACTCGAAGGTGCTGGAGCTTCTGAAACAGATGCAACGAAGTAGAAGTTAAGTCCTAATAGATATCCTAAGGATTCTCATATGGAAGATCATGGAAACGTGCTTTTTCCTAAATCTGAGAAACTTGCATTAAGAGAAAGAGAGTCTGACTAAATTTTAGGAAGGGTTTTTTGGGAGTAAGAATTCATAGGATTGTTAAAAAGAATCCTAGAATCCTGGAGTTGGAAGGGGCATCTAAGGCCATTGAATCCGACTCCCTGATCAAGGCAGGAATCCAAGTCAAAGTAGATCTGATAGACGGTGGTCCAATTCAGCGCCTCCAGCATTGGAGCACTCACCATCTCCCGAGGTCATTGGTTCCATTGTCATGCTACTCTAACAGTCAGGAAGTTTTTCTTGCTGTTCAGCCTAAATGGGATAACTTGAGCTCATCGTTGTATGCCCTGCCCTCTGGGATGATGGAGAACAGATCCTACCCCACCTCTTTGGACTACTTTTCAATTATTTGAAAAGTGCCACCATATCTCTTCTCAGCCTTCTTTTCTCACTGGGGCAGACTCTTTCAAGGTTTTCCAGGTAGAGAGTCCTCAGAAGCGGTTTCCCATCCCCTTCTTCTGGGGGCCTTTCCTGGGACTGTGCAGAGCTGGCCCAAGGCCACCCAGGCTGGCTCTTCTCCCAGAAGACTCAAACTCCTAACCTACCGTTCAATTTTGAGTTATGGTGTCCCTTTCTAGGTTTTTCCAGGTAGAGAAGACTCAGAAAGGGATGGGCCATTCCCTTCTTTCGGGGCTGCCCTGGGTCTGCACAGCTGGCCCAAGGCCACCCAGGCTGGCTCTTCTCCCAAGCGGGGAATCAAACTCCCAACCTCTGGCTCTGCAGCCAGAGACCTAACCCATCGAGCTATCTTTACCAAAGTCCTTTCCCCATCCCTACCCCCATTTTATTGTTCTAGGCGGGCCTGTTTTCTCCCTTCCACCTACTTGAACTTCTGCCAAACAGTCAAACAAAGCGCCTGTCTCTAACGCCACAAATGAATTTTGATGTGCAGGAAGAAAAGAACCTCGGCGTCAGCAAAGGCTGCCGTTCCCTTATCGCTTTCCTGCTGTCCTGCATACCGAATGCTGGAAGATATTTCAGGCAGCCTCCAAACACAGGCTGCTGGAAGTTGGTGACTTTTTTTAAAAAAAAGCTTCTTCAGCTCTTATCTTCAATCAATGATTAGAGATAGGAAAGTGTTTAATTTGCGTGCCACCTTTGAACTGTTCCATTGGATTCCCTCCCAGTTTTCCCTGGCTTTGGCTGCAATCCATGCCCTTAGCACCAGTCACTCCTGAAATATGGCCCTAAACCCATCCCCACACAGGGCTTAAGGGGACAGGAGAACAGCTGGATAGCCTAGTGGTTTAGGTCTCTGGCAGTGGAGCATCTTCAGTTCCCTCACTGTGACAGAAACTGGAGTTCACGATCCAGCGCTTTCCTTCCTGTTGCACTTCTGAGATGATGATGATTTTCCCTCTTTTTTTAAATCTAAATGCTTCATTTATCCACAAACATATAATGATGCTTATCCTGGAGCATAACCTTTCCTTGACCCAAATGGGTGTATTAGAAAACTATTCCCTATATGGATTCCCCACGAGGGCTCCATGAGAAGGGAGGGACTCAATAATCTCATAAGGTCCCTTCCAGCTCTGCAGTTCTAAGATTATTCCACATTTCTTTATACCAATCCTCCCTGGTTATTATTCCTCCAATTCCTTGCGAATATCCATCTTGAAAATGTTACCATAATAATAATTAATTCCTCCCACCCCATTCTCATTGAATATTTCCAAACATGTATAAGAAGGCTATCACCGGACACCTTTACTCATAATTTCCTTTTTCTCATTAAAAAAAATAGTTAACGACTCCTTCTGCCTCATTTCACATGTCCACCCTGTATAAAAAGGTGTCCCCCTTTCTTTCTTAATTCTCCAACATGATGATGGTACTTCCTTATTCATTAAATTAACTTCATTATGATTATTGTCATTGTTGATGATGATGATACTATTTATTTATTTATTTATTTATTTATTTATTTATCTATCTATCTATCTATTTATTTATTTATTTATTTATTTATTTATTTATTTATTTATTTATTTATTTATTTATTTATTTATTTATTTATTTATATCCCACCTATCTGGTCTTGCGACCACTCTAGGCGGCTTCCAAACATGATGATGATGATGATGATGATGATGATGATGATGATGATGATGATGATGATGATGATGATGATGATTTCAGGGAGGAGGGACACAAACACGTTCCTTACCCACAGCACCCAAACAAAAATAAAACAATACACACCCAGGCCCAGTATAAACTGTTATTGAATTGGGGACCCTCCAGATATGATTTGACTTCCACTCCCATCTACTCCCTGTGAAAATGGCCAGTGATCCAGAAGGATGGGAGTCAGAGTCAAGGAATGTCTGGAGGGGTGCAGCTTCACTACCGATGCCCCATTATAACCAGTTCCACCACCTCACTAAGTGGATTTCCCCGCCCCCCAAAAAAACCTAAATAAAAGAAAGCAAAGAGCTTTTTAAATTCGTCTTCTTCTGCTCTTGTTGATGATTGATTAATAAACTGGGGTTGAAGAGCCCGCCACCTACCTGCCCCCCCATTTCATTCTTCTGCAGTTCTGGAAAAGAGAAGAAAGAAAGAAAGAAAGAAAGAAAGAAAAAACCCAGCTAAACAATAGCATCTGATTTGCTTAACTCGGAAGGCTTTTAGCAGCCCTCTCCAAGGCCAATAAATAAACAAATAAATCAGGAAATGCATTTAAAATAATGTGTTTCCTTTGGCTGTGTCACATGGCATAACTTATACGATCAGCAACTGCCATTTATGTGTCACCGTAACTAGGAAAAGTGTCAGAAACCCAAAGTGCTCCCTCGCTCCCTCTTTCTCCCCCTCTCTCTTGCCCAGCCTGACAGACAAGTTGTGAAGTCTATTTAGCATTTCAACACCCCTCAGAATGAGTTTTCCATCTACTTAGCATGAAGCAGAAAGACAGACTCGGAAGCGGGGAGCGTGGCTTAAGTTTTTGTTTCTGAAGGTAGACGTAACCTGATGAAAGAGGAAAGAAAGATGGAGTCACCTACGTTTCCCTTTGTCAAACCCAGGCCATCTGTCACCACCTGAAAAACTGGACACTCCAACCCTGACAGGGCAGAGGACCTGCTTGATCCGAGAGATCCTGGATCCTCAGGGAACCAGGACCCACAGCCTGCAGATTCTGGACTGCTGGGGGCCCGGGAGCCTGAGATTATGGATGATGGGGGGTTCGGGAGCCAAGTCTAAGGAGGAGTTGGGTCAAGTTCCAGCTCTCGGGAGCAAGGAAAGCTGAAGGCATGGATCAGATTTGAAGCCCCGTGGTGGAGTGGTTGGCTGCAGGGGGGAAGTCTCCTTGTGAGTAAGTGGGCTGGGCTCTTTCTTTCTGGAAAACCCAGGGGTCAAACTCTGTGGCTAGGTTTTTCCTTTGCCATCTGAGCGCCTACAGTTTTGTGCTGGTGGTGCTCCAGAAACACATCTAGTAAACCCCTTCAATGGGGTCCTGCAAGCCACTGGAAGCAGCTTGTCTAGCTTCTGCCTTCTTCCTGAACCCTTTGCTCTGAATGGCCTAGAACAGTCGTTCCCAACCTTGGGTCTTCTGATGTTCTTGGACTGCAACTCCCAGAAGCCTTCACCACCAGTTGTGCTGGTCAGGATTTCTGGGAGTTGCATTCCAGGAACATCTGGGGACCCAAGGTTGGGAAATACTGGCTTATACCTTTGACCTGTTTTTTTGGACTACAACATCCGATGGTCTAGCCTGGGTGTATACTTTGGCAAGCTTAACAATTCCTGCTTTTCCTACTTTGCCCTCTTCGTGATCTGGGACTTCACTTCATTTGCCTCATCCAGTATGAAACAGGACATAATTTAATTTTTTTTTCACTCAGCCCAGTGTGGTTTCATCCATGCCCACAGCCCAGTTTTCTTTGATACCAGCCACTAGTCAATCTCCTGATTTCTCTTTCTTTCTTTCTTTCTTTCTTTCTTTCTTTCTTTCTTTCTTTCTTTCTTTCTTTCTTTCTTTCTTTCTTTCTTTCTTTCTCTCTCTCTCTCTCTCTTCCTTTCTTTCCTTCCTTCCTTCCTTCCTTCCTTCCTTCCTTCCTTCCTTCCTTCCTTCCTTCCTTCCTTCCTTCCTTCCTTCCTTCCTTCCTTCCTTCCTTATGTGATTTAGCGCTAAACTAATATATCAATGCAATGATTTAGCGCTAGATCACATCACTTAAAAAAAAATTCACCAAGGTGAAAGATATCCCAAAACATCGCATCTAGCTGTGTATGAACACCAGAATACCTCCCAGAGTCGTGGCCCTCCTCTTTTTGCAGAATGAAACAAACAAAGATAGGGCTGGTTCACATTTGCTCGTGTCATCACTAAATAAATCATTGAATCCAACCATTGGGTGTCCAGAGCAAACCCCCCCCCCCGCAAGTGTTTGTCATCCTCTCTTCCAGTAGAAGTGTCATCTTGCTCCCCATCCCCTTTGAAAGTTTCCTTTGTCCCTGATTATCCTTTAGCTGTCGTTAATTGAGAGGCTAATTTCAGGAGCTTTGAGGGGATCTGCATAGTGCTGATTCCATGCAAAAAAAGAATCTCTTTGATCTTCCCAATGCTGGGGCCTGTTCTGCTGAGCGCAGCGCTGTTCCTGCATTGCTGACCAGCTCTCCCTCTCCAGGGCATTGAGGATAGGGTAAGAGAGGGGGTGGCAGGAGCGCAGCCGCTCAGCTGGAGGGGAAAGAAATAATCTCAATGAAGATCTCTTTTGTCACAAACACCTTAAAGAGGCAAAGGTCTGGCATTCTCTTGGAAGTGAGTGCTACTGCAGTCGATAAAGCCTGTTCCCAAAGGTGATCTGAGTCCTATATCTGTTTAAATCTGTGGTTCCCAACCTAGGGGTCGTGTCCCCAAGGGAGTCGTAAAAAATTTCCTTGGGATCAAAGGTTGCCTTGTATGTGTTGTTGTTTAGTTGTTAAGTCGTGACCGACTCTTTGTGACCCCATGGACCAGAGCACGCCAGGCCCTCCTGTCTTCTGTTGCCTCCCGGAGTTGGGTCAAATTCATGTTGGTTGTTTCAATGACCCTGTCCATCCATCTCGTCCTCTGTCGTCCCCTTCTCCTCTTGCCTTCACTCTTTCCCAACATCAGGGTCTTTTCCAGGGAGTCTTCTCTTCTCATGAGATGGCCAAAGTATTGGAGCCTCAGCTTCAGGATCTGTCCTTCCAGGGAGCACTCGGGGTTGATTTCCTTCAGAATGGATAGGATTGTTCTCCTTGCAGTCCAGGGGACTCTCAAGCGCCTCCTCCAGCACCACAATTCAAAAGCATCCATTCTTCAGCGGTCAGCCTTCTTTATGGTCCAACTCTCACTTCCACGCATCGCTACTGGTCTTGTCAAATCATTTCTTCCTTGATCTTTTGGAGCAGAATAGCAAACTTAGTCACTGAAGTTAACATTCTTAACTGTTAGAGCGCCCCTCGTATTTACCAATAGGGCACTCCCTTTCTACTCATCTTGGACCGTGATTTTCCTCTCTTCCACTCCACGGATATGTGATCACCTTGGTCTGAATCCACCCACACCGACAAAGCTGGACTCAATTTTTCTTGGCAGAGAACTTCCCCAAAACCCCATGATCCCTCTAGCATGAAAAATGTGCTTCTGGCCAGGACAGGTCAACCTGCTGCCTGTGAAGAAACGTTGACGAGGAGGCTTGGAAATTATTAGAAGGCCACGTGTCCTTGTGAAAAAAACAGGATGACATTGAAAAGTCCGCCACCGTAGATCTGTTTGACTTGTATTTGGAAGCAACTGTCATTGGGGGTGCTGGGGGTGGGGTAGACAAGGAGGAAATGGCTGAGGATTAATTAGAGGCCAGCTTAGCACTACCTTGTGATGCATATTTCATAACTCTCTTTTCCTTCCATCTGCCGTGGCTGCTGAGCTCAGTCTTTTAAAAAGAGTTGAGGCTGGGAACTCCCCCTTTGATGTGTTGTGAGTGTGTGCCCGTGTGGTTAAGCTGCTTGATCCTGGCAGCATGGAGGAGAAGCGAAGAAACAGCTGGTGATGCTTCAGTGATTCCATCAGCTGGAGAAGGGGAGTGGTGTCCCTGGAGAAGAAGGATGCCCACACGGCGCTCGTGCGCTGTCCAGCATATCAATGAAGAAGCACACCAGCGAGCCATGAATATGGGAACAATCTCTTTTTTTTTCTCCTCTTCCATTTTTATGATAGCTGTGCCGAACGGCCTCCAATTTCCAAAATAATGTTCTTAGGAGTGTAAAAACATTTCTTGAGAATGGCGCTACCCATGCAAACCTGTTCCTCTGTTTCTGCTGTCTTGCAGCACTGGGAGCTTCCTCCTGGATTTTTCACCTGTGTGACCCCAACCAATTAGGGAATCACATATAATTTATGGTGTTTCCAGTATTACTTCTTCTAACGTTGTGTGCTACCTTCGGTCCCCTCACTGGGAGAAGGACAGCCTACTAATGATGTGAAATACATAAAATGAGTGTTTTAACAATACAGAAATCGCAGAATGGAATGGAGCTATGAAGCCAATCAGTCCGGGGAAATGATTTAAGTGAAAGAATTGGCGTTTTCCTTTAAAGGGGTGCTGAAAAATAACTGGTTGATTGATTTAAGTTTTTTTTTCATACTGGAAGTGATGGCTCTAAATCAGTTTTGAATGATGATCCAATTTGGATTTTTTTTAAAAAAAATGGGAGATTTATTAGGTTAGGGAAAAAAATTAAAGAAGAGATAAATTCATTTCCATTCCAATCAAGGAACTCCACGCTTGCATCTCAGATGGAAAGTATTGTAAAATATGAGGGATACTTGTTCATAAACCCAGGCTGTTCCTTGGACCTGACACTGATTGCTGATTTTTGAAGAGTTTCATTCTCTCTTCCTTCAAAGTCTTCCCTGGACTTCAGGAGATGCAAACCATTGGCAATCCAACACAGGCGTTCAAGCTTTTGAAAAACTCTGAGACTGTATGAAAAGATATTCCATCCCCCCCCCCAAAAAAAATCTGTGCAGGAGAATCATTCAGCCAGAGTGTTTAAGTTGGAGAAGGGGGGGAATTAGGAATTGTTAGGGTCACCTCTTAGTGGGTCCTAGATCAAATCAAGCCTGAACTCTCTCTGGGGGCAAAGATATGGATGCTGAGGCTCTCCTACTTTGGGCACATCATGAGAAGGCAGGATTCTCTGCAAAAGACAATAATGCTTGGAAAAAGTGGAGGCAGCAGGAAAAGAGGAAGACCAAATACGAGATGGACTGGCTCCTTAAAGGAACCACAAGCTTGAGTTTACAAGAGCTGAGCAGGGCAGCTGAGGACAGGGCATTTTGGAGGGAGCTCAATCATAAGGTTGCCATAAGTTGAGGGTGACTTGATAGCACACAACAACAACAGCAGCAGCAACAACAACAGAGTCATTTTAACCAAACAATGCCAAGAAATTACAGAGATGACAACCTTGAACTTGGAACTTCTGAGTTTCTACACAAACTTTAATGTCCTGAAGTACGTTTTCTGTCTGAAATGAAATCTAGGAATCACGAGTTCTCCTTTGCAAAGAAGAAGAAGAAGAAGAAGAAGAAGAAGAAGAAGAAGAAGAAGAACAACAACAACAACAACAACAACAACAACAACAACAACAACAACAACAGAGCATTGTGAGTTCTTTAAATCAGCGATTTAAACAGCTGATTGGCAGTTTGCAAAGTGGCTTTCCTATGACCGATCTTTGCTAGACAACGACGATTCTTCCCCATTGGAATGCATTAAACAGGTTTCAATGCATTCCAATGGGGAAATGCTTTTCGCTAGACAATGATTTTGCTAAACAGCGATTTCAGTGGAACGGATTATCATCGTCTAGCGAGGCACCACTGTAACTTCCATAATTATTTATTGATTTATTGATTCAATTTCTATAAAACCCATTTGGCTACAAGGCCACTCCAGATAGTTCATCATCCCCATCGTTTTCCTTTTTTTGGGAAAACTCTTCCTTTTTGAATTCACACTGTCAGTCCCATGAACTTCACTGGGTGTCCACGATTTCCCTCCTTCTCTTCTTTGATCGCCACTAGAGGTAGCTCAAAAGCCTTCTCTGTGGTCGCTCCCAGATCTTGGAGCTGTCTGCTGAGGAAGACTTAAATTGGCCTCCTTTCCGATGAATGTCTGGCTTCCTGCCGAAGAGCCGAGATGTTTCTATACAGACGAGCCTGGGGTGTATAAACTCTGGCAACTCTGCGAGGCAGATTACATGAGCTTAGAACTATCCAAATGGAACAAAAGATTTGTATCTCGGGTCCATGCTGTTATTCAGTCCCTTGGCCACTTGACGAAACAGCAGAGAAGTCCCACTATAATGTGGAGAGAAATAACTAGAAAGAAACTCTTCAGGACCCCATCCCATAGAGAACTGGTTGCTTGGCAGGCTATGGACTGGAGTCGGCAGAAGCGAGATGAACCTGAGAAAATGCAGCTTTCACTTGGTTCTTCATGAGTACAGAGAAGAATAGGCAACATGCATTATAGATTTGGTGTTAGATGCCCCAAAAGCTCTTAAAATTCCCTGCTATTGGCCAAAGGTTACCTGATCTACAGTAGGAACCCCCACTATCCACAGGATCAGTATCCACTGTGTATCTGAAAATATTACAAACAATAAAAGAAAAATCCTAGAAATATACGTATTTCTAAAGATAAAGTTACCTGGGCTGCCCTCTGGAGGGAGCATAGACCACACAATATATTGCATTTTCTATTAAAACAGTGTTCACTACAATCTGCATTTTTCAGCATCCACAGTGGGGTGGAACCGATCCCCATGGATACACGGGTGTTACTGTATGTATTATGGTACTGTATTTTTCAGTGTATAAGACGCCCCCATGTATAAGATGCCCCCCATTTTTCTATCCCAAAATTAAGAAATCTAAGTGGGGCTTAGCAAGTGGAGGGGAAAGCAGGGATCAAAGCCCTGCAGGATCACTTTGATCCCTGCTTTGCCCTCCACTTATTTTTGTTCTCGCCTCAGCTTACTTCCGTGTATAAGATGACCCTCAATTTTTAGTCTAAAGATTTTAGACAAAAGTATAGTCTTATACGTGGAAAAATATGGTAATTGTACAGTGGTGCTTTTCTCATGAATAAAGAAAGAAGACTTAGCCCATTGCTTGCCGGTTATGAGGTCTACTGTTTTCAGAGGAATGAGGTTAACCTGTTTCTTGTGACAGAGCACTGCTTCCCAACCTTGAGTCCCCAGATGTTCTTAGACAGCAAGTCCCAGAAATTCTGGCCAACACAGCTAGTGGTGAAGGCTTCTGGGCATTGCAGACCAGGAGCATCTGAGGACCCAAGGATATGGGAACTACTGTCATAAAGTGATGGATGCACCTGTGCTCCCTTACGACCTTACTCCTGCAAAGCATCAAGATTAGGGGACATCATATGGGAAGTGCTGATAACGGAACTCAAAAATCATGTAGCCATGGCCGATGGATCTGAACTCTGAACGTATTTCAAGCTGTATCTTTGGAGAGCGACGACGCCTGAGACTCCTAATGTTCAGCTTCAGAAGCAAACACTGAACAGTGATTACCTTTTTATACACAAAACATTGGTAGACAAGGGCTTAAGGTGTGTATTGTGTATGTGTGCTGTGCGGAGATAAGAAGCCCATAAACGTGCATCAAAGACGACAGAAGGAAAGCCTTGCTTAAGACCAATTCAAGCTTCAATCTCTGAGGAAACGGCCATTTTTGATCTCCCAGGCAGCTCAGCTGAGACAATTCTCTTGGCCTGTGTAGTTTTTGCCAGAGCCTGTGATAGTTGGCCTGTAGTAATTGGACAACTCACTCGTGAGATCTGAGCGCTTAGCAATTTATTCCTTCTAATTTCCTCCATATCTCAAAGACGCCAGGAATTAGGCATGTCGGATATGGGCTTCCAAACTTGCACAGCTTGCTCATGGTCTTCTATATGGAGTAAGGAACTGCATGGCCTTGCTATAGAAATCGTGACTGGGTGGAAAGTTCCACACAGGAGGAAGTTAAGAGTTTGACTGAAATTCCACTAAGGAATTAACCAGATGAAAGAGTTTCCCCTCATCTCAGGAAATAACTGAGATGTTAAACAAAGTGAAAAAAAATTGAGAATAACAATGCCCTTCAAGAGGGTTCACCCTTGTTTCTTAGCCGACACAGACAGTAAATTTTAAGATGGCAAGCTTCCTTCCTTCCTTCCTTCCTTCCTTCCTTCCTTCCTTCCTTCCTTCCTTCCTTCCTTCCTTCCTTCCTTCCTTCCTTCCTTCCTTCCTTCCTTCCTTCCTTCCTCCCTCCCTCCCTCCCTCCCTCCCTCCCTTCCTTCCTTCCTTCCTTCCTTCCTTCCTTCCTTCCTTCCTTCCTTCCTTCCTCCCTCCCTCCCTCCCTCCCTCCCTCCCTCCCTTCTTTCCTTCCTTCCTTCCTTCCTTCCTTCCTTCCTTCCTTCCTTCCTTCCTTCCTTCCTTCCTTCCTTCCTTCCTTCCTTCCTCCCTCCCTCCGTCCCTTCTTTCCTCCCTCCCTCCCTCCCTCCCTGCCTCCCTTCCTTCCTTCCTTCCTTCCTTCCTTCCTTCCTTCCTTCCTTCCTTCCTTCCTTCCTTCCTTCCTTCCTTCCTTCCTTCCTTCCTTCCTTCCTTCCTTCCCTCCCTTCTTTCCTTCCTTCTTTCTTTCCTCCCTTCCTTCCTCCCTCCCTTCTTTCCTTCCTTCCTTCCTTCTTTCCTTCCTCCCTCCCTCCCTCCCTCCCTTCCTTCTTTCCTTCCTTCCTTCCTTCCTTCCTTCCTCCCTCCCTCCCTCCCTCCCTTCCTTCCTTAGCTGTTCAAGGAAGCTGAACAGAGTTAGTTCTGATTAGTCCTCCAGGAATATCAGAGTTTTCCAGGTCAAGCCAGGAAAGATGCCTTCAGAGGGACCAGTGATTTGACTGGATTCGGCCTGGCTGAAGGAGGTCATTGTGGATTTTTAGATGATATTGACTGTCCTTCCAGAAAGCCTTCCTCCACAATTTGGCTATAGGTGAGTGAACTAGTCTCCTGGCCTGGCTTGTGGGTCTGGAAGTGACCAGAGCTAAATCCTCTGAGGTAATTCCTCAGTGGAAAGCTTATATTCTAAGCCTTAGAACACGATTTTTTTTTTGAAGGAAAACAAACAGCGACTGAACTGAGGCTGTCATACTTGGGAAGCTTCAAGAAAAGAGAAATGCTTTGGAAAAGAAGGCAGCAGAAAAGAGGATTATGAAATGCAAGATGGAGTTGCTTCATAAATGAAGCCACGGGCTTGCGTTTGCAAGAGCTGAGCAAGGCTGTTGAGGACAGGGCATTTTGGACATGGCTCATTCGTTGAGTTGTCATCAGTCGGAGGGGACTTGATAGCAAGTAGCAACAACAATAATTCACTTTCTTCTCAATCCTGGAACTTATTTACATTTCCCAATCACAGTTATAAATTACTAATTGTGTTACCAGTGCAGTACCTCTTAGTGACCTTATCTCGCACCTGTTTTTTTTCTGAGCATGCAGTTACACTAGGCCTTGTGACCATTTCGCAAAATACACATTCAAAATGCCCAAATGGCCAATGATAACACCCCAAACCAACATTTTAGGAGCAGTGAATCAATGGCACTAATTACATTAAAAAGCAATAATGCCATCCATTGATATTTGGCAGATAATAATGTCCGGGATGCCCTTATTGTCCCCAATGTCATGTGCTTCAGCCGATAATGCGATTATTTGATTGTAAGAGCTCTGTCCTTGTTTTGAATTAGTCCTCATGTTTATTTAACTCCAGCCTGATTTGCCACCATCCCCTCCGAACTCAGAATGAAAAGAATGCTGTCTGACGGTTCTCGTGCTTGTCTTGAAATGACGAGACGTCTCAAGGTGGAATTTCAAGCCCTCCCCCAAAAGATACTTCACTTCCACCAAGAAGTGAGACAAAGAGCTCTGCTTTCAACCCTTCGAGGTCTCTGCAATATCTGTAAAGTCTCTCTAGCACATTTTCTCCTTAAGAATCAAAGCAGCCGCATGAATAGGGAGCAAGCTGAGAAGTGGGAAAAAAGATGAAAGCAACCCATCCAGGGCTTCAGATTCTGAAACACAGCAGCACTCATCTTTGTTTTCAGCCATTTGCAGCCCATATTGTCCAGAGTTCCAAATTTGAACAGTCCTTGATCGAGCTGGAATTTTTAGCATGTATACATTACTGAAACAGTGCCGTCTACGTTGGCTTGGGCTTGTCATGAGAATGGCAGATGGTCAGATTCCAAAAGATCTCCTGT
The DNA here is from genome assembly GCF_051106095.1 of Pogona vitticeps. Lineage (NCBI taxonomy): Eukaryota > Metazoa > Chordata > Lepidosauria > Squamata > Agamidae > Pogona > Pogona vitticeps. Next base: position 1,737,774 of record NC_135796.1, read on the forward strand.
ATGGAGAATGAGTGCAGGGAAATCACCCCAGAGGGAGACCACAGCTGCGATACAAGGAGATCTGCAAGCGGGATCTGAAGGTCTTAGGAATGGACCTCCACAGATGGGAAACCTGGACCTCTGAGCGTTCAGCCTGGAGGCAGGCGGTGCATCATGGCCTCTCCCAATTTGAAGAGACCCTTGTCCAGCAGGCCAAGGCAAAGAGGCAGTCCCGAAACCAGCAAAATCAGGGAGCTGGATGGGGGATGTATTTGTCTTCAGTGTGGAAGAGGCAGTCGCTCTCGAATTGGCCTTCTGAGCCACATTAGATGCTGTTCCAAGTCCTCCATACAGAGCACGTTACCATAGTCCCTTGAGACTGAAGGATACCTAATCTGTCCAGTTTTGCACAAAAGAAGTGATTTTGCCCAACACTGGCAATTTCATACCTAATAGAACATTTGGGGTAGAAATTATCAATTTCACTAATGTGAGAACTCCATTTAGAGTGGCAGGAAGTTCCCTATCACCTTTAGTGGGAAGGAGAAGAGGTTATGGGCCCATGCCTGTAAGGAGAAAAGCAATGATTCAGGTCTCTGATTTGGACAGGAATGAACAAAAAACCAAGAAAAGCACTGAATACAGGGACTGAAGATGACAAGGCTTTTTAAAAAGACATGGAAATAGACTGAGATTTTTGTCTTCTGTAACTATTTCATGACACGTGAAGTGTTGCATGCCTCTATTACTATGCTAACTAGCTGAACTTCTGATAGATCAGTGGTTCCGAGCCTTGGGCCTCCAGATGTTCTTGGACGGTGACTCCCAGGAATCCTGGTCAGCACAGCAAGTGGTGAAGGCTTCTGGGAGTTACAGTTGAGGAATATCCAGGATTGGGAACCTCCGTGGTAGATAAAACAAAGCAGTTTGTGGTTGAGTGAAAATCCTTCCACGCTCCAGTGTTCTGCAAATATTCTCAGCCTGCACAAAACAAGGATTGATTTTCTACCAATTTACGGGATAGAGAGGACTCATGTTGGAAGGGACCCCCATCCTACGGTGGCTTCTGATCAAGCAGTTCCCGGACTTTTGAGTTGTCCAGCCCCCATGATTTGATCACAATCTGACCCTGGTTTTCACCTAACTTTAGAAAACCGATGGAAGCTTTTATTTTTTGCCTCCCTGCTTTTACAACTTAAAAGCAAACTGAAACAAGGCAGCTTCCTGTCAATCATGCTTCCCCAAATGCCTTGGGAGCAATTGTCTGCAACCTGTTGCAGCATTTTTTTTCCAGGCTGTTGTGGGGAGGGAGTGAAGCCAGAGGGAAATCTTTGAAGGAGTTTTACAACAGAAAACCACGGGAAGGAAAAGCAGAAATCTGTTCTCCATTTCACAATGTTACATTCAATTCCTCAGAAACTGTCCGGTTTTATAATGTGGGATATTGTGCTTCTGTACCCATGATTCAAAAAGCCGGGAAATGACCCAATATTGCTGCACAATATCATGCCTGTGTTGCCAGCAGGAAAAAAGGATGCCAAGCTTTACAGAGCAAAGGGCAGCCAGAATGTTGACAACACCCATGGCTGCAGTCAAGATGGTCTGCAGGATCCCCTCTTGTGCTCACTACCATTCACAAAGTGACACCAAGCAAGGGGGAAACCTGAGAAGCAGACTCATTTCATCAGTCAACCCCTTCTCACCAAAACACAAAACAATTGTCAGGGCCATTTTTCAACCAGTGGGAAGGAAAAGGTATGTACACAGGGTGACACTTATTTCCCCCCCCCCCATGGACTCTCCTGGGAGAAATTTAGTTTTCCCTCCACTCCCCCAAAAATTCCCCAAAACCCAAAGTCTTCTATGAATAACATGTTTAAATTCATGTGGCCTGGCTCTACTTGAAACACTGTCAAAACATTCTTGTATTAAATAATCTACATATTACAAAAATGTTTGGCTATTGTTTGCCGTGTACGTTGCGGTAATGAAATTAATTTTGCTAGCATTATATTTTTCAAACCAATTCTCTTTCTCTCACCCCAGATTACCTTCAGTTGAGAATGGCATTTATTCCAGCAGAAGAATTGTATCTTGGTTTTGTACCTGGTGGGTACAAGGCTTAACAATCTTTCCAGCTTAAGTGGGAATTCTATTTATTGAGTTGAATTCATGCATGGAAAAAAAATAAGGTATGTCTGGTGGATTCTTTAAAATTGAAGGAGCTGCCGTTTTATCCCAAACTGTTGATGGATCACCATTTGTTTACTGCATGGAACAATGGCGGGAAGAAGCCTGAAGAGGCCAGGTAATAAGCATTTAAATGTCAACAGCAGCAAGTGGAAGAAATTGGTTGTGTATGGCAGAGACCAAGAGTGGAAAGAATAACAGCATCCAGGTTCTCCTGAAATGTCAGGTAGCTGCAGAAGGTGCACCTGTGCAGCACATTTGTACAGGCACACCTGGGAGGGCCCTGATTTCAGGAACAGGTGGTGGGCTTTCCATGTCATCCCAAAGGGTCACCTCCTGCCAGATTAAGTCTGAAAGTCTCCAGTAGCACTACTACTGGTTGACCACTACTGCTGGCAGCTAAAGGGGACATGATTAAGCTGGGCAGCTGATATGGAGTCCACTGGAGTTGAATTTTGGGTGGGATGTAAATCCATTCTGAAAAGGTTCCAATGGAGGAAGACAGTCTTGCAGTTAGATTCAGTTTCTAATTTGGCCAGATGCTGTTTGTGGAACAGGGTGGAAAGTTTAGCCCTTCTCTTGGGCCGGTGCTAATTTGCAGGAATCTTCGTCAAGGACTTTGAAAGAAATGCACCCCATAATACACCATGATTTGACTATATCTGGCCTGGATTCCTGCCAAATAAGACAGGAAATGATTTATCGGACGTTTCCAGCGTGCCGGCACCGTGACCGATTGGTTTTATCAGCATTGTCCAGAAAGGGCTGAATTCTCATCATCCTGGCTTCTAAAATATTCCATATGGAGTGTGCAAATCCTTTTGAAATCACGTACCCACCACAGTGAAAAGAGGATGCAGTGGAGCTAGCGCTTAGGAAACCAGAAGTAGCTAGCAGTTATTAGTAAAATAAGAATGAGGAGGAACATTGGTCTTGGGCTCTGTTGAAGAGTATTTTAGAGGGTCCAAGAATGAATAGCTAGCACTAAGGAACCGTTGCCACATGAAGCTTCTATGTGTGCCTTCTTCCCTCTTCCCGTTGTCAAGTGCTGTTGAGCTAGAACCAACTTACAGCAACCCAAATAGGGCTTAAAAGGTAAGAGGGATATTTAAGGGGCGGCTTTATTAGGTCCACAACCCTAGTGAGTTCCCACAGTTGAGCAGGGATTCAAACCCTGTTCTCCAGAGTCCTAGTTTGTCACTCTGTTCACTGCACCACACTGGGAAATAATTTAAAGGTCATCTCATTATGGGGCCTCAAAATACTCCTGTATGGTCAACACATATTTTTGGTAGGCCTGTGCTATGAGGCTCACCAGGGACTAAGTCCTCCACAGCCAAGATTGCCTTGTTGTTGTTTAGCCGTTAAGTCATGTCCGACTCTTCGTGACCCCAAGGACCAGAGCACCCCAGGCCCTCCTGTCTTCCATTGCCTCCCGGAGTTGGGTCAAATTCATGTTGGTGGCTTCAGTGACCCTGTCCAGCCATCTTGTCCTCTGTCGTCCCCTTCTCCTCTTGCCTTCACACTTTCCCAACATCAGGGTCTTTTCCAAGGAGTCTTCTCTTCTCATGAGATGGCCAAAGTATTGGAGCTTCAGCTTCAGGATCTGTCCTTCCAATGAGCACTCGGGGTTGATTTCCTTTAGAATTGATAGGTTTGTTCTCCTTAACTATCCTAAATGTATAAGGAGGCAAGTCCCAAACATTCATTCCAGTCAACCTTCAGTGACAACGGGGCTAATTGCTAATACCTCCAGAAGCTAGTGTAGGACAGACAAATTGCAACCTGAACGATGGCAATGGAAAAAAAACACACACTCGTCCGCCATGCAGAACTGATGGGGGAGGTGCTCAGGCAGTGATCCATGATGCGAGGCTTGGCGTGCTATCAGTTTTGATCTGGAAATGTCAGAAGGTGTGGAAGAGTTGCCAGCGAAACAGAGGACCAGGAGAGAAGAAAGTTGCAAAACGATGCTTTACTGTTGTTGTGAATCAATCTAAAACATTAATCTCTAGGCACAAAGGTCGGCTCTCGCCCAGGGATTTAGCCAAGCTGGCTGTATGTGGAGGCTTTGCCTTTCGATGCAAGGGAGAAAGGGGAAATATGGTGGATGCCCGTGTCCACAGTGTGACAGCGATTGCCTTTATTGATTCTAGCATAATCTAGTTTTCTCTGGGCCTCCAGCTGTTTTCTCTCAGGGCTATTCAGAAACCTCAACTTTGGAAAGGGAAGCACCGAGTGGGGGGAAACTGGTGAGAAATGGTGTTAAATGTTTTCTATTGTCCTTTCCGGGATATGCCTTTGCCACAAATAATAATAATCATCTGCCATCAAGTCAATTCTCACTTACGGCAACCGTTTTGAGTGTTTTCCAGGTAGAGAAGACTCAGAAGGGGTTTCCCTTTCTCTTCTTCCAGGGGTGCCCTGAGACTGTGCGTGGCTGGCCCAAGACCACCCAGGCTGGCTCTTCCCTCATGAGGGTCGGTGGGGAATCGAACTCCCAACTTCTGGCTCCTCAGGCAGATGCCTAACCCACGGAGCTGTCCAGCAGTTCATCATCCTCATCATGAACTGCAGAGCTGGAAGGGACCTCTGGATCATCATGTCCAGCCCATGTCAAAGAAGCAGAGTAGGGGGAATCAAACTTTGCAGCCAGAGATCTAAACCACTGGTTCTTAACCTTGGGTTACTCAGGAGTTTTGGACTGCAACTCCCAGAAGCCTTCACCACCAATTGTGCTGGCTGGGGTTTCTGGGAGTTGCAGTTCAAAAACATCCGAGTAACAAAGATTAAGAACCACTGATCTAAACTGCTGAGCTAGCTAGCTACAGTCTAGCCATCAAGTTGACCTAATGCAGATGTGGAGAACAAAGCATGAGAGGTGTGATGACTAAGGTAAGGTAAAGGTTCCCCTTGACATTGATTCCAGTCATGTCCGGCTCTGTGGCCCGGTGCTCATCCCCATTTCGAAGGCATAGAGCCAGGGTTTGTCCATAGGCAGTTTCCGTGGTCACGTGGCCAGCGTGACTAGACACGGAACGCCATGACCTTCCCATCAAAGTGGTACCTGTTTATTGACTCAGATTTTTACATGCTTTCGAATGGCTAGGTTGGCAGGAGCTGGGACAAGTGACGGGAGCTCACTCCGTCGTGTGGATTCGATCTCACGACGGCTGGTCTTCTGACCTTGCAGCACAGAGGGTTCTGCAGTTTAACCTGCAGCGCCACCACATCCCTCTGATGACTAAACAGAACCTCTAATGGGGGAAATAAAGTCTCTCTGAATACTCTTGCAAACTCAACACCATGGCTTCCTTTAAGGAATCAGTCCATCTCACATTTGGTCTTCCTCTTTTCCTGCCGCCTGCCACCTTTCCCAACATAATGGCTTTTTTTCCCTAGAAAACCTTGCCTTCTCCTGATGTACCCAAAGTAGGACAGCCTCAGTTTCATCATTTTGGCCTCCAGAGAGAGTTCAGGCTTGGTTTGCTCAAAGCCCCCCTTGTTTATCTTTCTGGCCATCCAGGGTAGACACAAAGATCTCCTCCCGCACCACATTTCAAACAAACCACTCATTTTACAGGAACTTAATAAATCAGTTCTTACGTTCCCAAAATTCATTGCCAGTTGGACCTGGCAATGATGTCCATGGAGAATCATTTCCAATTGAGTAAGAGTATCTCCATGCTCCAGTAATGCATAGAAAAATTTACATTGCCCAGAGAAATTGAGGGGAGGGCATCCCCAGGGTGACTCCGCATGTCTACAATTTCTCCATCACTATATGAAAGGTCAGCAGCACTACATTTTACATTCTCAGTTGACCAGCGAATACCAATCTAGGATTCATTGCTTTATGAAAAAGGCACCTTTAGGTAAGTACATAGGTCTTCTGCTCTCGCAGTTGGTTCTGTGCACTTCCCCGAATAGCATATACATATTATCTAATAGCTCTTATGGAGTGTCTCTCGGAATATGTTCTTTTATGTGCACAGTTAAATCCTACAGCCCCCAAGGGAAGGTAATGAAATGGGTAGGTCATATAATCCTGTGGTTTTGCATTGGCTGGATGATTCAGCCTGTTTACCTTGTGTTGGTTTCGGAAAATATCAGAGAAAGATGAGAACTGCACCGCTGTGTCATGTCAAAATTCGATTTTAGCCCCTTCCCCTCTGAAACAGGCTAGACGGTAGGGTGTCCACTTGTGCGTGAACCCAGATCAGGGTGTGGGTGATCAAAAAAACATCCAAAACAAAGCCAAGCAACAAAAATAATTCGAGATTGCATGAAACTGCATCTGATAATGTCTTACGTCTATGCAAATTAGAAATGGCATTATATACGCATTTATTTTTTAATCTTGGGACAGAATTCCAAAGTTTCCTGTTTGGGTTCTGTTCATTGTGGAGGTGCGACAGTAAGTTTCCTGAGCCCCATTTTATGCCATCTTTTACCATGCATAAGACGCCCCCATGTATAAGATGCCCCCACTATTCTAATCCAAAATTAAGAAATCTAAGTGGGGCTTAGCAAGTGCAGGGGGAAAAGGATCAAAATGCTGCAGGATCGCTTTGATCCCTGCTTTCCCCTCCACTTGTTTTTGTTCCTCCGCAGCTTACTTCTGTGTATAGGACAACCCTCAATTTTTAGTCTAAAGATTTCAGACAAAAGTATAGTCTTATATATGGAAAAATACGTAATTTGTTGCTAAAGATGGACAAAAAAACAAAACAAACCATGAATCCAGCCATTTTGTGGTTCGTTTCAGAATGATTTGGGGAAACATACCTGACCAAAATGAACGGAAGTTCCAAACTATTATTGACTTCAGTGATTTGTACATGAGCTATAACTCGGACATTGGAAACCTAATCTTCTCCAAACCTGGACTGATGTTTGAGCTGATGGTCCTTGCCGCCCCTTCCAAGTTCATAATTCATAAATAGCGACAAATCATGCGCTGTCATGAGCCACCATTTTCTTGGTACATGCCCATTTCTGTTTACTTAAAATCAGACTTTAAAAAGGGCACATGGATTAGTGGAAGCTGGTAGCTCCAATGCCATGGAAAGGGTGAAACCATCCGTGGTTTTAGTCTGTACTTTACAAGAGCCCTCCAAGGTATGAAACCAATATTCAGCACCTTGGAAAGCTCTTCTAAAGGTCATACTCAAACCCAGGACAGATTTGTCATTCTACTGACATAATAGCCACCAGGCTGCACCACATTCTGGCTGCTGTATAAACCAGGAATCCCCAAGGAGTTTGCTTAACAGCTGTGATGGAACCCAAGAACAGTAGACAAACTGATCACAGGTCCTATGATCTTGAGCTCTCTGTTCCCCAAACTTTTCCACCCTTCCTCTCATTTCGTATTTGTTTGCGTTTTATAACTATAATAATCATAATCATTTGCCATCAAGTGAATTCTTACTTCTGGCATCCCCTTTCAAGATTTTCCATGTAGAGAAGACGCAGAAGTGGTTGGCCCTTCCCTTCTTCTGGGTTGCCCTGGGGCTGTGCAGCTTGCCCAATGCCACCCAGGAGGCCCAATGGGGGTATTGAACTCACAACCTCTGGCTCCATGGGCAGAGACCTAAACCACTATACTAGGTATTAAAATAGAGGTAGGTATGAGCAGATGATCATTAATGAAGATGGAAAGAGCTGAGTGGATGTATATTGTGTGCCATTGAGTCATTTCCGTCTTTTGGTGATCCCATGAATTAATGGCCTCCCCACCGACCCCCAAAATCCCATCATTAACAGCCTTGTTCAGACCTTGTGTACATGGGAAGACTTCTATGTTGTGTTAAAAAGAAGCAGAGACAATTATTAGAAGCGGGATTCTCACAGAAGGATGCACACATCTAGCTGAGAACAGAGGATCAGAAAGACTGCAGGAGAGAAGATGCTTTCATTCCATCAACCAGCAATCAATAACCAGTGGTGATAAGAAGCACCCTGTGAGCACGCCTGATACTGACATTTTTTTTCCAAGAGGCAGCTAGTGCATGAGGAGCAACAGGTTGGAGATGGAAAGGAAGCTGTTCCTTCTTTCTGTTTTAGGTTCAGTCATTTGCAAAGGAAGAGAGAACCAACCAGATTTGATCATTCATAATCTTTCTACGATAGCTCAGTTCTCCAGGGACTATGGAGTTTGCTTCCACGTCAAGTGATACCCAAGGCTAGTGGTTCCCCATGAGTTTTTGGACTACAACCCCCAGAAGCCTTCATCACAGACTGTGTTGGACAGGATTTCTGGGAGTTGTGGTCCAAGAACATCTGGGGGCCCAAGGTTGGGAGCCACTGTCCTAGACAATTACATGTGGCCGAGACCTTTCTTAGAATGTATGTGCCTGGGATATCCATTTGGAGATGTTCCAGAATTTCAGAATCCTAATTTGGCTATCGTAGTGAGTGAATGAGTGAGTGTGTTTCTCTGTGTGTATGTGTTGCCATAGTTTGGAGGGTTACTTCAAGGTCTGAGAAGGTTCTTAGGAAAGTGTCCTTAATGGGGCTCTGTTTATGTTGGTGGTCCTTTGCCAACATTTGTTCATTTGTTACGTGTTTTTATGATGCTTGACTTGCCATTTTTGTTATTGTCATTTTTATCAAGCATCATTTAACGTTTAATGTTGTCTTAGGAGGCAACTTCAAATGCTGCTTTTCAGGGAGGCCTTTCACACTGACTCTGGTTCACTGTTTGCTTCCTGTCCTGCTCTTACTGGGAAATTGCCTCTGATATCTTGGTTTTTATGTTGTCAGTGTTTTGACAGACCGACGGACGGACGGACGGACGGACGGACGGACGGACGGACGGACGGACGGACGGACGGACGGACGGACGGACGGACGGACGGACGGACGGACGGACGGACAGACAGACAGACAGACAGACAGACAGACAGACAGACAGACAGACAGACAGATAGATAGATAGATAGATAGATAGATAGATAGATAGATAGATAGATAGATAGATAGATAGATAGATAGATAGATAGATAGATAGATAGACAGATAGATAGATAAATAGATAGATATGCTACTCAACAATGGCTAGGTTTATAACTAGGCAAAACAGAAGCCATCCCTTTTCAAAGAAGAGGACATACAAACGCAATACAAGCACAAGGCATAACCTCTCAGTCAGGTCAGGCCAAAAGCACTCTCTCTAACCCAATGGATCATGAAGCATCTGTCGGGGTGAGTTTTCAAATTTGAGTGAACAATAGCCCTTTGCTCCACCCCGTGGTTGCCCCAACATTGAACACCTACCCCAATTTTGTCTGTTCCCCCCCCCCACGTTTGGCCAAATGCAGTACACAAACCTCACATTTGTTGTTGCTGTGTGTTTCTCTTTCATTCACCCTATAAGCTGCCACCCTTCATTCTCATTTCCTAAGTCCATTCCTTCCTTATTCTGAAAGACCCAGACATGTTTACCCTTGAGAAAAGAAGACTGAGGGGAGGCAGGAGAGCACTTTTGAAATACTTGAAAGATTGTCTACAGAGGAGGGGCAGGATCTGTCCTTGATCATCCCAGAGTGCAAGACACATGATGATGGGCTCAGGCTATAGGAAGCCAGATTTAGGCTGAATATCAGGAAAAATTCTTAACTGTTAGAGCAGTACAACAATGGAACCAACCTCTTTGGGAGGTGGTGAGGGCTCCAGTGCTGGAGGCCTTCAAGAGAAAGTTGGACCTCCATCTGTCCAATCTGTTTTGCCTTGGATTCCTACCTTAAGCAGGGGGCTGGGCTTGATAGCCTTAGAAGCCCCCTCCCAACTCAATAATTCTATGCTGTGATTCTACGAAGTCTTCCACATGCATGAAAAAAACAAACAAGTCCGGCTTTATTTTTCAGTGGCCCCATTTTGCTTCCAGTCTACTAGAGTTCAACCAGCCAGGTTCAGCAGTAGAAGGAATGATGATTATTTCATAACATTCTGCAATTCTAATATTTATTGCATATTTGAGCCAGCAAATATCGTGGTTTTTGTATAAGCTTTGCCAATACTCTAACAGTCACAGAGTTTTTTTCCCATATCTCCTTTCAATTTCCATCTAAGTCCTAATTTGTTACATTTTTTTTATTTTGTTCTCTTTTCAATGTGGTTGTTCTGTCTGTATTATGTCTTTGTTCAGAAACATCCTATATATATATCACAGACAGTACCGTAGAATAGAAAAGCATCCGACACACTAGAAAACGTTGAGATACTAAAGCAGATGTGAAAGGTGACCAGCACAAAAACCACTTCAATTACCTGCATTAAAGTACTCAGTCACTGTCAAGGCAGAAGGGCTATATTGCCCCCATGTTTCAGGGGCTTGCTTTAAAAAAAAACCCACCAACAACACACACATAAGAAAGATCTGGTTTCTTATAAGAGAGATAATAATAATAATAATAATAATAATAATAATAATAATAATAATAATAATAATAATAATAATAATAATAATAATAATAATAATAATAATAATAATAATAATAATAATAATAATAATAATAATAATAATAATGTAGATAGCACAAAACTCCCTGGACCTATTTTTCTGGACTTTGGGGATACGAATCCTCTCTTTGAATGGAATGCCATTTTTTCCAGATTACTTGTCTATCCCAGAAAACTCAAAAAGCTTTTATGTTAATTTTACAGTTCCGACTAATAGGAAATATAGTAGTAATCATGTGCTGTCAAGTCAAGTTTGACTTAGGGCGACCCTTTTCCTCGGTTTTCCAGTAGAGAAGACAGTAGGACCACAGTATCTGTATCTGCCCCCCCCCCATGGAAACTGGAAAGCGCACAAGGATCAAACATCATATGTTGCATGCTCCCTGTCTCCCTCTAGTGCCCAGTTCTGGTAAATGCATTCTGGAAATATGTATAAATATGTATTTCTGAGAGGGGTTTTATTTCACATTTTCAGGCAGCAGATAAATGAATCGGTAGATATTGATCTTGTAGATAGAGGGTTCCTACAGTATTCAGACATAGTTTACCCTTCCATTCCTCTAGGGGCACTCTGGAACTGTGCAGCTTGCCCAAGACTACACTGGCTGGCTTTTCTGGGATGCAGAGGCAGGAATCGAACTCCCAAACTCTGGCTCCATAGTGAGAGACATAGCGCTTTGGCTGTCATAATTGTGTGCCATAAATTCTAACTTACAGTGACCCTTTCCAGGGTTTTCTAGGCAGAGGAGACTCAGAAGTGGCTGGCCATTCCTTTCTATGGCAGAAACCTTCGGACTGTGTAGATAGCCCAAGGCTACAGAGGCTGGCTCTACTCCTCGGAGTTTAGATTTGCATATTTTGAAAGAGATGCAGTTCTGAATGAGATTGGGTAAGGCCTGAATCAGTGCTGAAGGAGCAGGTCAGATTTGAACCACTGATCCTTGTACAACACTTATTTTGAACAATCCATGTGATTTGCACGGCTTGAGCTATTGTGCAATTCAGTGAAAAAAAAGGGCAGATGTGCACAAAATATCCTACTTATATGGAACAAAAGGAGAACACTGTTACATTTCCACATCCTCATATGTGATGGTGAGCTCAGAGAGTTTTTACACCCTCAGTTTCACCCAACAGGACCGACCACATCCTCTGGGAATTGCCCTGTTTCACTGGTAAGTATTATATTGCAAATGTATTATATTGCAAACTGAAAGCAGGTGTAAACGAAGATGCCATGACAATACCGATGGCTAGTATCCTCTTGTAGAACTCCACTGACTCATTGGAAATAATATCACCTGCAAGGACAAATAGCTGCTAGATAAAGACTCCCTCTTTTGATTTCAGGGTGTGCTTGACTCACAGGCAATGAGACAAAACCGCACATTCCCCAGATGGAGAAAGGGACTCTTTAATTGTTGGCAATTTGCTGCTTTCCAGTGATGTTTTTCCCCAGTGCATCACAAGAGAATACTAGATGATATATATGCTTTCTCTGCCCTGTGGAAGGCACCCTGCTTTTTTATTCTCCAATTGCACTGTAGAGATTAATTAAAAGGATAAACAGATATCTGTACTATACAATTATTGAAATAAACATTAATAGGTTTCTCTTCATTTGCTGTAAAAAGACCATTCCGACGTGTCTGGTTGGTTTCTTCCATCAAGGCTTCAGGGCATTTGCCTCTTAAAAGTACAAAATTGATGGCATGATTGCAATTGACAGTGTAAACCAAAGATTTTCCTCTTGCTGATATAAACTGGCAATTTAAATAAAAGCAAATTAAAGCAAGCAATTGAATCCACACTCGACAGCTATTTCATTCAATCTTGGGGCTTCCCTTTGTTTTGGTGTTTTAAAAAATAACATTTCCATTTCTGTGTGTTTTCCAAGGTGGAAAAGTTAAACTGAGTACATGTCTGTCCTAGTGTACTGTAGTTCTCAGTGTAAAATCTGAACATTTTTAGAAGAAATTCACATCTTCAGAGTGCATGCTGAGGGGGAACAATGCCCATTGTGGTACCAGGCAATTATTATAACTCTGTAACACACTTTATGCCCTTAGAGATATTTGAGTGTAAAATTTAAGATAATGATGGAGTGAATACGTACTCTCAGGCCTGGTTCAAACCATGAACTTAGGAAAGGGGGAAACACTCAACTCATATTTAGAAGCAGTCTGATCCTTTCTGAGTTTCGTGCCTAAACACTCAAGGCTAGGGAACTCAGCCCCTGTTTACCTTTAGTGGGCCAACTGTGCACACCAGAACAAATCTCATTTGCAAGCTATGGGCATCAAGGAAAACACATGTTTAGTATCTCCAAATATCCAAAGGACTGCCATATGGAAGACTGAGTCAGCCTCTCTTCTAACAGTTCAGAGAGTAGGGATCTGAACCAACTTGGATTCAGATTGCAAGAAAGTAAATTTGGATTAAAGACTAGGAAGAACTGTCTTGCGGTGATTGCTGTTCAACAGTAGAATGGATCACAGCAGATGGCAGCGGATTCTCCTCCGTTGGCTATTTCTAAGCAGTACTTTGATGGTCATTTATCAGAAATGCCTTAGCTGTGTGTTCCTGTACTAGCAGTGGGTTCACCTAGATGGGTTCTGAGGTCTTTCCAGCTCTACACAAGGTTGGGCAGCAGTGGTAGCTGAAAGCGACACTGATGGAGGAGGTGGTGACACTCAAGCTAACTTTTGCTAGTACTGGTGCAGAAGGTACTGTGCAATGGTAAAGTTCTGATGAACTTTTCGTACTTTGCAAACCCCATGATGACCTAATGACAAAGGAAACAAGAGATAGTGCTGGAAGATGAGACCCCTGGGTCAGAATGCACTCAAGATTGCTACTGGGAAAAGTGTGCAACATCTTCCTAAACTACTCATTTCCATGGGGAACATTCAAACAGAAAATGATGTCAAAAAGTTGAGAAAAAAAAACAACATGGAAAGGATAATTATGTCTTACCGATTCACTTATGTTTTTGGGAAACATGAACTATATGAAGCAAATCATCCGTGTGGACTGAGCCCAGAGACACTTTGACTTCAAAGATGTTTTACTACAGTTCCCATCATCCTTGTTCACTGGCAATTCTGGGTGGGTCTGATTAGAGCTGGGAGCCAGCAACATCTCGAACAGCTCAGCCTACTCTGACCCTACTATAGGCAAAATCCCATAACCATGGCCATTTCGTATGGCTGTCAGCAAAGGATCCCACCACGGTGGAGAGGGCTCACCATTTTCCCCTGTGGGAGGAAGAGGCAACGATCCCACCGATGGTACCTAGACTCTAGACTCTGTCGGAGCTGCAATATCCTCCAGGCTGCTTTGTTAGATTACAATTTATGGCTTGCTTATTTTGTTTGATAGTAAGCAGAATCCCAACTAATCAATTGACTTCTGAAAGAGGCACAAAGACTTGAAAATCATTAATGACCAGAGGGAGAGACTTGAATCAGTCTGACAAATTAATCTTACTGGGCAGGGAGACCAAACCCTCGGGGAGACAGAGCAACGGAAGAGTAATTTATGTGCTCTTAAATTAGAAGCAGACCGCTTCATCTGCTGTTGGAAAGACAATGCAATGCCATACTTTATGGGGACAAGAAAACAAGGAAGCCTTGTTGTTACCACTTGAGTCTTAATGTCTTACGGCTGAGAACTTTATGGCACATTGGTCAACACATTCCTAATGAATCATGTTCAGTTACCTATAGGGCTTCCTGTTAGCATGGCTGGGCTGAGGACAGACGCCTGATCTGATTCAAAGAGTGCACAACTGTAGAGGCACTCCTCACTTCTGTGAACTCAACTTGATGTTCCTCAAAAGAGAAGCACATCTTAGGAATGCGTTGGAGTCAAAGATCATTCCCCGTGGTTTGGTTGACATATGGGTGGGAAGACGGTTGGACACAAACAGCATGTCAAAATGCCATTGTCTCATCCTTCCAGGCAAGGATGGGGTATTTGCAAGGGTATCATCATCATCATCATCATCATCATCATCATCATCATCATCATCATCGTCGTCGTCGTCGTCGTCGTCATCGTCGTTGTCGTTGTCGTTGTCGTTGTCGGCGTCGGCGTCGGCGTTTTTTATGGCAGTCAGTCCATAAAGCACCACAGCTATCAAGCAACACAAACGAGAATGACTGAGCCTCACCTTTGGGGACGTTCGCCAAGTTTGCATTTTATATAGGTTTCTTGTGAGCAACCGGCCAGTCCTTCTGAGTTTCCTTGTGGAGACCTTCATGAAGCTTTCTCTAGTCCTCAGATGAATGTTTCCCCAGTGGAAGACTCAAGTATAAACTAAAGTAAATGCAAATTAAAGGGAGGATAATGTTTTAAAAGAGAAAGAAAGAAGACGTAGAGTCTTGGTGGAATCACCAAGGGTAGAAAGAACAATCCCGCAAGTGGCATTTGCTGCTTGTACTGCTTGCCATCAGTCATGCCCGAGTAGCACAATGGAGAACCCACAAAAATGGGTTGTATGGTTGTCCAAACACTTGTCCTTATGTTCAAAGCAGCATCGAAGCGGATTCGGAGCTCTAAAAAATATTCGAAGCTCAGTATAGGGAAAAAAGAAAACAAAGTCATGGGATGTAGACTCGTCAGATTCATGGCCCGTGAAAAACAGCCAGAATGTTTTGATCATTTGCATTGAATGCATTACTTCAAGAACAAATACTGATCGTGGAGGGGGTGTGTGTGAATCACTAGATTGGGCACAGAAATTTCATTTTTTGCAAAGTCTAAGGCAGATATTTATGCTCCTCCTCAGGTGAAATCCTGACATGTTTGAAGAGTTTCCAAGGAAATTAATTACTTTTTTGTCCAATGCAGAGGTTGGTTGGTTCGTTGTTTGGTCGATTTCTTGTTATAATTTCTTATTTGTTGCATCACTTCCTTGGAGCAGTAAGACAGTGGAATCCGTGACCTCGAGAGGTGGTGAGCGTTCCAGTGCTGGAGGCCTCCAAGAGAAACTTAGACCAGTGGTTCTTAATCTTTATTACTCAGATGTTTTTGAACTGCAACTCCCAGAAACCCCAGCCAGCAGAGCTGATGGTGAAGGCTTCTGGGAGTTGCAGTCCAAAAACATCTGAGTAACAAAGGTTAAGAACCAGTGACTTAGACAGCCACCTGGCAGATATCCTTTGATTTGTATTCCTGTATTGACCAGGAGTTGGACTTGATGGCCTCATAGGTCCCTTCCAACTTCATTATTCCATGGTTAACTTGGTATAACAGGGACTGAACAGCACATAAGGACCAATGGATTTCCACACACTCTGTAAGGTTGCCAACATGACTCTTTAGTCTGAACAGTAATTGGACTGGCTTTCTATTTAAATTGACACACACACACACACACACACACTTCCTCCTCTTCCTCCTCCTTCCTGTTCACAAATGTTAACTGTGGCTTCCAGACCGCCTGTTACAATATCTTGGTTGCCTTTTTCAGGGCGGGGGAGTCAACCAGAGAATCTGCAATGCTCATTCCGAGACATCTGCTCTGGCAACAAACCAGTGCTGAAGGAGCCTCGTACTTAGAAATGATGATTGCCACAGTGCTGTTTATGTGATCATTATTCTACACCTTGTGTCTGGACGATTTGCAGTGCGCGACTCCGCACAGAATCAATAGAATCATTTGTAGCCTCACAGATTACAGTTTCACATTGATCCTTCCTAGGCCACAGAAAGATCAAGATAGAATCATTAAGAAACCTGTAACAAGTAGCAGTTTTCCCTCAGTTGGGTTCTCCCAGCCAGTGTGCAAGGTGGGAATGATGGGAGATGTTATTCAACACATCTTGAAGGCATGGATGTTTGCAAGTCTTTGAGTTTGAGTCCAGAGTCTGAGTCTTTGGTCCCAAGTCCCAAGTCCCAAGTCCCAAGTCCCAAGTCTCAAGTCCCGTCCCAAGTCTCAAGTCCCAAGTCCCAAGTCCCAATTCTCAAGTCCCAAGTCCCAAGTCTCAAGTCTCAAGTCTCAAGTTCCAAGTCCCAAGTCCCAAGTCCCAAGTCCAGTCCCAAGTCCCAAGTCCCAAGTCTGAAGTCTCAAGTCTCAAGTCCCAAGTCTCAAGTCTCAAGTCTCAAGTCTCAAGTCTCAAGTCTCAAGTCCCAAGTCCCAAGTCTCAAGTCCCAAGTCCCAAGTCTCAAGTCCCAAGTCCCAAGTCCCAAGTCCCCAATCCCAAGTCTCAAGTCTCAAGTCTCAAGTCCCAAGTCTCAAGTCTCAAGTCTCAAGTCCCAAGTCCCAAGTCTCAAGTCCCAAGTCCCAAGTCCCAAGTCTCAAGTCTCAAGTCTCAAGTCTCAAGTCTCAAGTCTCAAGTCTCAAGTCTCAAGTCCCAAGTCCCAAGTCTCAAGTCCCAAGTCCCAAGTCTCAAGTCCCCAATCCCAAGTCTCAAGTCTCAAGTCCCAAGTCCCAAGTCCCCAATCCCAAGTCTCAAGTCTCAAGTCTCAAGTCCCAAGTCTCAAGTCTCAAGTCCCAAGTCCCAAGTCCCAAGTCCCAAGTCCCAAGTCCCAAGTCTCAAGTCTCAAGTCCCAAGTCTCAAGTCTCAAGTCTCAAGTCCCAAGTCCCAAGTCCCAAGTCCCAAGTCCCAAGTCTCAAGTCCCCAATCCCAAGTCTCAAGTCTCAAGTCCCAAGTCCCAAGTCTGAGTCCCTATTAAAATTGATTCCAAATCACGAGTTGAGTCCGAGTTATTGGGGAAAAAACACAACCCAGTCAAGTCTGAGTTGAGTCACCGGTGTGACTCAAGTCTGACTTGACACGAATCCTGCAGCTTGAGTCCCCACCCCTCCTTGAAGGCACCAGTCATAGGACGTTGCCTGAAGATTCACCATCTACTTCTGTGAATATCTTCTTCACATTTTCTCCTAGAGTTGTGGATTTTCAGGTTACATTCTTTAAAAAGTAGCAACAAAACACCGACCTAGAGATATGTTCCCGCAATGTTGTAATCGTCTGTTGAGACATCTGTTCAGATATAAAATGTCTATTTCCTACAAAACACGAACCATGATGGTGGAAATTGCCTGTGCTGTTTAAATGGCCCATTCCCATTTCCCAGCTGCATGGAAAGCTCTTTTACCTCCCTGAAGTTCAATAGTAAACAACCCACAATACTTCAAACATGAACAAAAGGTTAAACCATAGACCCAAAAGCACATTACCTAGTTTTACAGCCAGATCTTGAAAACTGGAAGTTACATCTCTGGGTTACCATTAAAGCCACCAGTTGGTATGACCGAATGTTACTTCTAAAGTGTTATTTTTAAGATTTTTGCACATTGGTTCATTTGTTCTCTGCTTGCCATGTGTCACAAGCATTTACGTCCATGTTTAGACATAATGTGTACGTCAGTGTTTACCAGCGCTTTAATTTGAAGCTCAGCACCAATTTCTTTCAGGAACACAACATCTTTGAAGCTCAGTGTTGGAGGAATCAGACCCACCAATGAAGCCCGCTTGCCACTCGTCAAACAAGGAAGCTAGTTTGCTGCCTGCAGAGTGACCAGGCAGGTGCTATGATTATCAAATATCTTTTACTTTTGAAGGCGGCTCAGCTTCTAATGCTGTGTTAACTGTACTTCGAGCCTCACTTGGAAGTAATTATGTCTGAAAGTGGCTCCTAACTTTCAGTGGTAACAACCATGGCAAGAACTCCTTCAGTAAAGCAACACATTTCTTTCAACCTGTGACATTCTAATACCTGACCCATGCAAGCAGAGCACTCCTTTTTCACGTGGGTTGGGCACTTTGAATTCTGTTTTGCATCATTCCACCTGAGGTGAGATAACACAGCCTTTGATGACAATACAGGCTCGTGAGGGGGAAAAGGAGCACTAATGGCAAACATTCACACAACCTCAATGTCAAGATGAACTTCTAACACTACAGAGAATTAATTTGGCAGGGCTCCTTTGTTAAAAGCCTGAGTGCTTCCAACTCACACGTAATAAACAAAGGAAGAGATGGAAAGAGCCCACAGGATCAACTTTAATGTACAGTAGCTCTATTTTCTCTGCTTCCACCCCATCTTAGACAACACTAAACCTTTCTTCCATCCATGAATATTTCAACTTTGAGAAGCCGTCTGATTAATGTTTAATTAAATACACACCGGAAGAGCAATCCCGGTTGTCAGAATTAATGGGGAGCCCTCTGACCTATTCACTGGATTTCAAAATGTATTTATTTGTTTATTTATTTAAAATGTGGAGATAAAACTGGCAAGCGACGTGGCTGGCTTTCTCTGTGGGTTATGGAAGAACAAGGATAAGATGGTGGGGTCCCCAAGGTTACACAAATGTAAGGACAGGTGTGGGACTGGCGAGGACCTCCCTATCCACAATGTATTCTGCATATAAGTTAAATAAGCAAGGGGACAATATACAGCCTTGTCATACTCCTTTCCCAATTTTGAACCAATCAGTTGTTCCATATCCAGTTCTAACTGTTGCTTCTTGTCCCACATATAGATTTCTCAGGAGATGGATAAGGTGGTCAGGCACTCCCGTTTCTTTAAGGACTTGGCATAGTTTGCTGTGGTCCACGCAGTCAAAGGCTTTTTATGTAGTGAGACTTATTCTGTCCGCTCCCCCAAATCCATTAGTCCTAGTTATTGTTAGATGTCTTATTGGCTTTCTAGATGCTGCCTATTTTTTAAAAAAACATTCCGTGTCTCCCTCTGTTGTGTGTCCAATTGTCTATTGATCTGAATTCCACCAGGAAGTGTATCTATTTTATTCAGAGGGCACATTGTGTAATTATAAGGCACGTTTAATTCACCTTGTGAGCATGAATCACTACAAGGAGCCCTATTCTTCTCAATTTTATTGCCCGCTCTATTCATATTTGTGTGATCAGGGAAGTACATTTAATTTCCAATCCATTAGATCTCCTCGTTACTGCTGTGTTATCGCCGTGTTTGATGATGAGCTTAACCTAAACAATTATGAGGCTTCTCTATTGCAGTAACAGAAATGTGTGGGTTTGATTTCACCGCCATCTCCAGATGCAAATGGAGGAAAGCTGGTGTCCACTGTTGAGGTGGTGTTGGTGGTCCATTTGAGAGAGAATAGCAGAGTCAAGCAACAGGCAGTGGTGCTATTCTGACATGCCCACCAAAAGAAGGATAGAGCATGAACTGCTAGCTCAGTGGTGGGGAGTTTGAATCCCCCAGTGGGCCTCCTTTTATTATTACAACTCCTGCACAGAAACCAACCCCCACGGAATTGTTAGATGTATTGCACAGCGTGGTGTCTTTCCTGTGTAGGACCCACTGGAAAGGTCCTTCAGCTATGCACCACTTAGCAATTTCCTATTCAGAACCATCGTTGAAACATGGAGCAGGGGGTGGCAGTTTGGGGGAGAATCCAAGGGAAAGCAAGATTAGGGTCTTGTCGTTGTTCGAAGCTGGGAAATCTTACCGATGCCAGGGGACTCTTGTGGGAAAGTCTTGGCTTGATGAACATTTTGGGGGGTGGGGTGTGGAATGCTGAGACTGAGAATTTTAGCAAAGGATCGTCACATCCCTAATGCGCAGACTCATGAAGCGACATGTCCGGAATCTCACTCATCTAGCATCCGGTAGATGTCCTCCCCTCTTTATGCTGCCAAATTGCATGTACCTCTGTGAAACACAAAGTTAGAGCTTTTGGGGTATCCAGTGTGAGTCCGTGGGTTGGTTCATTATTCAGATTTCCAAGTTGATTTGGGTTTGAGGCCAGGGTTACCACACATGGGAGGATCAGCTCATTCCAGACCACATCACACCACAAAGGCTCTAAATTCACCTTTGCCTTTTCCCGTTCGCCTCCTTTTGCTTCTAAATCTTTGCAGGAATTAATTTCATTGATTGCACCATATTGTATTCCTTGGAAGCTCAAGGCATCTTCAGCAGAACGTCCGATGATTTCCCATCTCACTTCTGGATCAATGCCACATTGCCTCGGCTTTAACAAACAGCCTTGCATTCCCAGGCTCCCAAGCTTTTCTGTAGGCATTCAATACATCGCAGCGCAGAGAAGTCAATAATAATATTTTTTTCAAAGGTTGGGCCTGAACGCAGACAGTTGTAAGTTTAAAAAAAAATGTAATGGTCCTAAATAATACAAATAATTCGGGGAAATTCTGCAGCTTATATGCTCCCCCGTAGCGATTAAAGCACTCTCTGAATGGTTTATAGTTTAATAATGCACGCTACATAATGCTCCCCCACAACCCACCCCAGCAAGCTAGGTACTCAATTTACTGACCTTGGAAGGAGGAAAAGCGGAATCAACCTTGAGCTCATTACTTGAGTCTGTTGGGATCAAACTCAAATTGTAAGCAGAGTCTTGACTGCAGTTTTGCAGTTTAACCACTGTGCCATGAGGGAGAAGGAGGGAGTGGGGGGGGGGGGAAGTTCCCATGAACTGGCAGTGGTCCTCCCAGAAGCCATGAAACTGTGGATGTCCCAAAGACATTCCCTACACCTCATATGCATAAAACATAAAATTTAAAGGAACCAAAATACAAGTAGCCACATTCAGGGGATTGAGATCTAACATAGCATTCAACTCTGGAAACCTTGCTCGTGAACCATTACTGTCCTTATTTTATTTATTTACTTATTACATTTAAAGCGACACATTTATTGCATTTTTATTACATTTATACGCTGCCTTTCCACTAAAAGATAGCCCTCAAGCTAGTTTACACATTCCTTAAAAGAATCAAAACAGAATAATAATTTTAAAAAACTGTTTCACTAAAAAGAAATACATAAAATCATATAAACCAGCCCTACTGTAAAACTGTTAAAGTCAAGTAAATACGTTAAATTCATTAAAATCTAATTACGCTCCGCATTAACAAGATTGGCTGCCGCAGAGTCTCCAGTGCTGGTTTAAGGAGTTACCTATTTTAGGGCGATGATATTCTTGTGTGCAAAAACATTAGAAGGGGGGGTGAGTTTCCTAGAAAGCTACAAAGAAAAGGAAAGGTAGCAAAACATTAGATTTCCATTGGTGAACCGTTCAGATATAAACGGGCTGTGAAACCAAATTGGAATTCTGGAACTTGTCAAGTCTGTCTGTGTTCTTAAGAGACCTTTCTCAACGTCTGAGTCACGGGCCTGATGAAAGATTGAACGTCTTGGCCATGTTTAGCCTGGAGAAAAATTGGACCAGCGGAAAGGAGCAAGAGGACATGCCATCATCATTTAAACATATAAGAGAACACTTTACACCAGATTATAACATTTCTTCTTCTGCATTAGCATCTCAGTTTTCATATTTGATCTATATCGGACTCAATCCTAAAGTTTTCTGATGGGTTTGACTGCAATCATCTCAATGTTCCCAAGGCATGAACCGAAAAAACAAACCAAGATGTTCATTAAAAATCTCCAATCAGTTGCTTTGCATCGGTTCGGGTTCGTCAAAATCAACGAACCAAAACAATTTGAACCAATGAACTTTTTAACCGATTTAATGATCTTCCTGGCTCATTTGGCCCACTGCCCCCACAGCTGGCCCCCTCCCTGTAAACTGTGTGGCCGTGGGGCACTGGATCATCCATTTGCAGCTGGAATGATGATGGAGGAAGAGGAGGCAGCACTAGGACCAGGTAGGGAGGTGATGGGAGCAATACGAAGGGGGACAGTCGGGTGGCAGAGTGGTTGAGGTGTTCGGTTTTCCCTCCACCCAGCACAAACTTTTAAAAAAGACATGTACCTGTTTGTTGTTTGCTTTTTTAAAATGTTTGGAAAGTTTGTGGTTCGTGAGTAGCCACAAACTACCATGAACTACAATTTTTCTGGTTTGCGCCCATTTCTAGACATAGGTGGAATTTTTCATAGTTCATCCCTGGCCAGTAAACACCATAAGAGATGCAGGTTCCTTTCAGGGTCCCAGAAGATATTCCAGCCCCGTTCATGCCAATCCCTTGACTTGATTTTCTTGCCATCTGACAAGTAGTTGTGTATTTGAGAACCATCAGATGATTATAATGAGAGCTAGCAAGATGCTCTGAGCTGGAATGGCCAAACGATGCTTGAAAGGCATTGATACAGTTTGATCCCCTCCCAATCCCCCCACCCTGCCATTACCCTTATCTGGTCATGCTGGAAACCTCTTATCTCTTTTTCCTGCTCATTGTAGTGACCCAAATCTTAAGGTGAGTCTGAAGCAAACTCAACCCTTGGCCTTCTGCCTAGTACCCAAACTGGTCATTCTCTTTTTGTCCAGTTCATTCTGCTTCAAGATTCAGAATTTGGTGAAACCCCATGCACAGCCCTATTCAAAACACCTCTGTTTTCCAGGCCTCCCATTCTTAGCCCAATCTAGCATCTTTCAGTCCAGCTGATTCCTGCTTTAGTTGGAAGAGCAGAAAAGAAAAGGAAGCCAACCAGTGTGCCTGGCATCACAAACACTGCAGCTAAAGTTGTGCATCTACAACAACATGTCATGAGGATGTTGCCTCCTGTTGCTCCACTCTGCGGGTCCAATTTTTCTCCAGGCTAAACACGTCCAAGACTTTCAATCTTTCATCAGGTCGTGACTCAAATCTTGTTAAAAAGTTCTCAAAGGTCTCTTATATGTACTGAAAACTCAGAGTCACCAGCCTCTGCTCCTCTGACTAACTCCACACACACACACAAAAGGAACTCAAATAAAAACGTGAGGTTCTTCAAAGGCATGACATCCTCCCTGGCTTCTAGTACAACTTTCGCTAGAGCTCTCCATGGTGCTGAAACCTTATCCGCAGAGAATGTTCCTCTCCCTGAAAAAATTCCAGTGAAGTTTGGACTAATCCCTGGAGAAGATCCCTCCTCGGTTGAAACATCTGCAGCAATGACACAGCCAATTAATAATAACAAGTAAAATTATATTAGGGGTTTTGTTTCTTTCCAATCAAAGCTCCATTGTAGGAATGGGGTAGAATTTTCTTCCCATTTATTTTTTAAAAGAATTCCCATCCTGAACATTCTTTCCTATTCCAGATGGAAAGAATCCAAATGTGAGAAAAACAAATGAATGTGGGAGTAATTGAAATTAAAAGATTCCTCCAACCAGCCCCAAATTCAGCTGTTCTTAACTCATAGAAGTCTAAGGCTGAATTCTTGTGTGTTCAAGTTTGGTTTTGATGAAGTTTATTTGGAGAATCATAGAATAACTGAATTGGAAGGAGCCTTTAAAGCTGTCAAGTTCAACCGACTTCTCAAGGAAGGAATGCAAATCAAAACAGATCTGACTGATAGTTGTCTTGTGTGGCTCATTTTAAACATCTGTATAGAAGACTGGTATAACATGGTCTTCTCCATGATGGGAATCTCTGTACCTTTTGAGCCTCCTGGAGAAAATAAGGAAGGATTTTGTTTCTGCTTTCTGAAGAAGTCATTAAAATGTGTGTGTCTGGGGTGCAGAGTAACCTGAGGTTTAAAACTTTAATTTAAAGAGTCAAATGTTGGAGAAGAAATCAGTTTTTGTCTTCGCTTCCATCATATGTCTCTAAGCCTGGAGATATGCACCAGTAAAACCCTAAGCAAACAGTGAAGTTGTAGATCCATTATCCTCCTGACCTAAAACATTATGGCAATGGCCTCGCGCAGAAAGAAGAAAAATTAAATATTGACTTCTTCATTTCTGTGATGGAAATATCACTGTCTACATCTAAAAGGGAAACAATAGTCAGAACCTCAGCATTCAAGCTGTGGACATTAAGATTCAGAGCCTTGTTATGTAGCCAAGGAAGTAAGATCGATTCCTGCAATAGGAGATAAATCTCCTGGCTGGCGTTCAAGGAATCTGCATTGGAAATGACTCCGACTCCATCAACCACTTTGATCCAGTCCATGTATCAAGGACAGTTCTAGACAATATCTGAACAGCCCATTTGCAAGGATTTAGCCGGACGTCAGAATAGTTTAAAGATGACTTACAGAATATTAGTGATTCCTATAATACCAGCAGCAGTAATGTCTATAAAATGTTTCCACGTACATTTCTTTCTTTCTTTTATATAAGCTGTAGGCTGCCTTTCTCCTGAGGAGGGATCTCCAGGCAGCTCACAACGCAAAAACGAGTAAAAAAAAAAAAACACCCACGATCAATTATGCATTAAAAAGGAATGAAACCATTTTATTATTAATAATTAAAAATGCATGAAGTAATTAAAAACATTTAAAATGTTAAAAGCAAACTTACCGAGACTAAAAACCAGCATGCAGGACTTAATTATTAAAAGCTGGTCTGAAAAAGTGGGTCATAGAATCACAGGATGATGGAGTCGGAAGGGGCCTCTAAAGCCATTGAATCGAGGCAGGAATCCGAATCAATGCAGATCTGAAAGATGGGTTTCCAATGTTCTTTTTAATGCCTCCATCGCTGAAGGTCTCACCACCTCTTGAGGTCACTGGATCCATTCTTGTACTGCTCTGACAGTTAAGAAGCTTTTTTCTGATTTTCAGCCTAAATCTGGTTTCCTGCAACTTGAGCCCATTGTTGCATGTCCTGCACTCTGGAAGGATCAAGACCAGATCCTGACCCTCCTCTATAGGACAGCCTTTCTAGTATTTGAAAAGTGTTATCATAACTCCCATCGGTCTTTTTTTCTCAAGACTAAACATGTCCAGTTCTTTTGTCTTTCCTCGCAAGGGCTGGTGTCCAATCCCCTGAACATCCTTGTTGCCATCTCCTGAACTTCTTCCAGTTGGTTGGCATCCTTCCTGAAATGCGGTGTCCAGAACTGGACATGTGAGGTCTTTCAACGCTAGGGTTGTATCATACCTCAGCCACCTTTTCAGGTCGAAAGCTGCAATGCCACAGAATCCTAAGTTTGCAAAGCAAGAATGCTCACCTCATTGGACTGGCAGAGGTGGTGGCGTCACTTGCTACCTCCTCTCAGGTTCATCTTCACCCCTCTTAGGTTACCACAATCTTGGCAATAGTTGTTATGTTTGCAGCTAGTGAAGGAGACGGCTTCCTCAGAGCCAACCTGGTTACACATGCTCTGCGAGCCAAGCCGACTCAACGCTCCAAGTAATCTATTATCTTAATTACAGGGAGAAGGAAGACAAAGATTATCAGAGGGTTGGAGCCATAAATATTTCCAAGGAGTCTTGGCAAGGCAAAGAGAGGCATCAGGCAAGAGCCAGCATTATGCATTGTCTTCCAAACAGACAGACTGTCTGAACTCAAAGAATTTATATCATTCAGCAAGCCTTTCCCAAGGCATCCAGCTGTTTCTGATCAGCCAGTTTAAATCTCTGGATCCTTCCATGGGGCAGATGGATCTCACGTCTGCCAGGCTGCCTGAGGCTTCACCGGTAGAAATGGCACCAGCTCTTTTCCTAAGATTTCCAAGAACTCGGTGGCTGGATATCTTTCTGGAACTCTCTGGCTTTCTCCATAATCCAGCACAAGTTAGCAATTTGGTCTCTAGTGCCTCTGCCTCTTCGGAATCCAGCTTGTACTTCTGTGAGTTCTTGGTCCACATACTGCTGAAGTTCCCCACTATGTCTCCCAGGAAAAGAGTCACCCTGCACACTCCCAGATCGCTCTCAGAAGAAGGGAATGGTCAACCACTTCTGAGTATTGTCTACCTAGAAAACTCTGGAAAGGGTCCCCATAAGTCGAAATTGACTTGATGGCACATGATGATAATGGTGATGATGACGATGGTGATGGTGATGGTGATGGTGATGATGATGATAATGATATAATATAAGGCCCTTCAGAAGTTCAAAACACTGAGTACATGGATGTGTGTGAACAGCTAGTGCTCATTCATTCATTCATTCATTCATTCATTCATTCATTCATTCATTCATTCATTCATTCATTCATTCATTCATTCATTCATTCATTCATTCATATTCCTCTGACTTAGTGCAAAGAACCACCCTAAGCAGTTTACAACAGCACAATGCAGCAGTAACCCAACCAGGCAAATACCCAACATGTAAGGTCTCAAAATAAACCACCGATAGATACAAAACTAAAATGTTGGCAAGAGAGGGAAGACTTATAGAACAGTTTAAGAGAAAATGATTTTGAATGCCTCTTGGAACAGGAAAATATAAAGCACAGGAGGAAGGAGGCCAGATGCATGCCTACCGAGAGCAAATTCCATAAGGATGGGGCTACAACTGAGAAGGTACGATTTCTAGCAATGGTCTTCTTTGCCTCTCTTGGTATGGCAACCTGGAGAAGTAAGGTCTGGGAAGACCAAGTGGCATGGGCCGATGTTCTGAAGGAAAGATGCTCCCTTAAGGTCTTTACCTCTTCCAAAACAGGGAAAGAAAACCCAGCATCAAGCAGATAACACTAAATTAGGCAGACCTGGTTTAAACAGGAGGTTTGTCCTGTCCTGACCTCCTCTAGTCAACTGAGCTGCTGGATATCTCAGTGGCTTAGGCATCTGGAAGCAAAGTCAAAGGTTGGGAGTTCGATTCCCCCATGGTGCCTCCTTGACAGGGGCTGGACTGGATGATCTATAGGGTCCCTTCTAGCTCTGCAGTTCTAAGATGATGATGACCACGCGAAGCACCTTTGATGCAGTTTCGCCCCATGACTTGTCCTTCAGCTCTTCTTCCGGGTTTAAAAAGTGGCATTTAAGGGGACTGGGCTGAATATGGACTCCGGATGTGGAATTAGAATAGGAAAGACAAGATGGGATCCAGTTCCTGCCTGTTCTTTTAAAGCACTCAGGGGTTGAACTGGGCTGAACTGGAGATGTGAGCAAATGAAAAACCCACTTTGAATCTTGACACCTGGTCTCAGCCCATCCTCAGCACTCATTCCACTAGACTCTCCTTTTTTGGCTTCTACATCTGTCCACGGCAGCCGTAGCAAATTGTTAGGGCTTGGAGGGCCTGATAAGTATTCCTGCGAGCCAGTGGAGTCCATGTTAGCAGCGCCGCACCGCTCTCTCCGTTTAGACTAATGGAGCAGCATGTAATGCACTGGAGCTGACCAGCCTCGGCAGGGGCGCAGAAGCCCCTTGTGGCTCCCTGTCTTCTACAACTGGGGATGAATTAAGGCCAACCCGTGGAAAAGAATTTATCTTGGTATTTTGCAATAAAGAGGAATTGTACACCAGCTCAGAATGGCAGCTGGCGTGGGGTGAGGTGAGGTGCCTGATGAATAGATAATGAAGGCTCCGATCTCTATTTGTTTGGCTGTTTAAGGGAAAGATTTGCAGACGGCTCTCGGGGAATCAGTGACACAATTTCCGATGTATGACAAAGTGGTGGCTGCTCCCCTCCCAGGTGGGCAGCAATCTGCTGAACCAGCCAACTGGAAGGAAGGAAGGAAGGAAGGAAGGAAGGAAGGAAGGAAGGAAGGAAGGAAGGAAGGAAGGAAGGAAGGAAGGAAGGAAGGAAGGAAGGAAGGAAGGAAGGAAGGAAGGAAGGAAGGAAGGAAGGAAGGAATGGATAACATTGTCCAGTGGAACCATTCTACAAGACTCCAACCTGAGCTTTCTGAACTGGACTTTTGTCCATTGATGTGCATGAGTGAAGGACTGTTTTTGGTGGGTGAGTTAATTTAAGGTTGTCCTACCTCCTTTTGCTATGGCCGTGCTCCCTTTGGCTTGGGTGACACCTACTGCTTTCCTGAAGCCACTATAAGATGTTCCACCAGACAGTATACCCCTTGGAGCTTTCAAAAAAGTGAGAGAGTTCTCCATCATCAATCTAAAGTCTCACTAGGTCCAACATTGTTGGCAGGATAGAGGTTGTTCCTTCCATTGCAGCCCTTCAAACTCGGGAAAGTGGAAGAAAGCCATGAGAATTATAGAGGGTGTGTTCAATCCATTCAATAGCTCCAGTTTTGAATCTACAGCTTTCTTACAGATTCTGAAATGATGGTGGAAGTGATCATCTAATGGGTAGGTCCAAGACCGCCTCTGTGTCTGCCCACCACAGAGCAGAGAGATTGTTACTTTTTTCCCCCTGACGATTCACTTTCCCATCAAGCTATTTATCTTGGAAGGGCCTAGGCAGCCATTGGCCATCTTCCTATCACTGAGCAATTAGCTATCCTAGGTTTCCGAGCCAGACATAAACTCCTCTTAAGCTGGGGCAGAGGGAAGGGGAGAAAGAAAAGAGCCAGAGAAAGTTGTGAACGTTCAGCACAAAGGCAGGCCAACTTGAATCCGGCCAACTTTGCTCGGTGCTGTGAACAACCTCAAAAAAAAAAAAAAAAAAAAAAAGACTTTATGGGAGACGTTCCAGGTTTCAAATGTTTGTTATGTCAACTGGCCTTGCTCTTCCCCAGCTGGTCGATGCAATGCAATCATCTTTTCCAAGCAAAGAGCTGGGTCTGTTAATACCCACCACCTGGATCCAGACCTGATTGGCCAGCTTCAGTTTCCTCCTGTCAAGCAGGGAAGCCAAACGAAATCCCAAACCTGATCAAACCAATTTATGAGTGTTTATGGAATCAGGGTTTATGGAGTGGTGAGTTTTCTTCCACAGAGCGCTGCATCGCTCAAACCATGGAACATCAAGGATCGGTTCTAGAATGCCAAGGGCCAGTTCTAGAGTGCCAAGGGCTGGTTCTAGAACGTCCACTGAAATTTGGCCAAAAGCATGCACAGAACCAAATATGAGAGTCCCCCCTCTCAGGAATTTGGCTAAGGAACTTGACTAAGAGGACGCCAAGAGAACACAGCAAAATCTCTCTGAACCTCCCCCAAAACATTTTCATGGAGAAAAAAACCCACCAATGTTCTTTTTCCACTTGGCTAGTTCTGAAATAGAAATTTGGACAGAAGAGAAGCATTGTGAGAAGGTCAACCCACCCACACCCCATACCATTCTGTTTGAATGATGTTTCTCTGGATGGGGTTACACTCCCTCTGAAAACACAGGCATGCAGCTTGGGAGTGTTCCTGGATTCGTATCTGAGCCTGGATGCCCAGGTTTCTGCAGTGACCTGGAGCGTCTTTGCACAGTTAAAAGAAAAGTGTTGACTGCACGCATTTGTGCCAAGCTCTGATCTGGTGACAATGACTTGTGCTGGATCACTCTATGTGGGGCTACCTTTGGAAAGTGTTCCAAAACTTCAGTGGGTCCAAAACACAGCAGCCAGATTGCTGATTTGGGCTGGTTACAGGGATCACATAACCCTCCCAGTTACAGCAACTTCACTGGCTGGCAATCCATTTCCAGACACAATTCAAAATGCTGGGTTTTAACCTATAATGCCCTAAACAACTTGGGCCCAAGCTATCTCGAGGACTGCGTCTACCTTGGTGAGCCTGCTTGGGAGTTAAGATATCAGGGGAGGCCTTTCTCTTAGTCCCACCACCTCTGCAAGTGTAGTTGGTGGGGGCATCAGAGAGGGCTTTCTCTATTGCTGTTCCCAGACTCTGGAACTCCCTCCCACTGGAGACCAGATTGACCCCATCTTGGCTGTCCTCCTGCAAGCAGACAAAGACCTTTCTCTTCAGGCAAAGACCTTTCCCTTAGTGGCTGGCTGCCAGCTGGGCCTTTCAAAATGGATTGTTGTACCCTACTGCTTTGAATACATTTTAGTGTTGGTTTTATTCACCCTTTTAAAAGCTGGTCTGTGTTCAGTCCTTTCAGCATTGTATCCTCACTGTTGTTAGCTTTATTTACTGTCTTTTAACCTTGTACGCTGCTCGAGTCCTGAGAAAGGCAGGGTAAAAATATTTTTCCATTACAAAAATAAATTAAAATAGGCTAAATCTCTGAAGAGCGAGTCAACAAGGACAAGAAACTCTCCCTCAATTAAATCACTTTTGTCGTAATGTCGTCTGTGTCGGTCTTATTAACAAATGGGCAGAGGGTGGGTTATTTCTCCCCCAAGCTGCATTTAAAGGGCTGAGAATCCCAAAATGTCCGAGATAATGTTAACATAATGTCAATCACCAGGTAAACAAGCTTGAGGGCTCCTGAATCATCCTCAACTGCACTGCGAAGGCAAGGTATTATTTTTCTCAACCCGGTTTGCTGGTGACCCATCCCTTTAAAAGCTTGGGTGGGAGAAACAAAGCTTCTCTCTCTCTCTCTCTCTCTCTCTCTCTCTCTCTTGCTCATGTTTTCCTAACACTGCCAGTGGCAAGGGATCTATGTATCAAAATCCATTTTCACTGCAGACTTTTGGACCCAGCAGATGAGTCATAGAGTGTCCTATCCAGGCTGAGCTGAAATTACTAGTGTTTTGGGTTGTTTTTTTTAAACAAACATAAATTTCCGTATGCGCATTCAACAACAACAATAACAAAAAATGGCATTTTTCTTCTGCAATGCTCGGAACTGTGCATGCATTCAAGTGCACCTTTATGGACATGGGACCTGCTTGCACGCCTTCTCCGTGGTCTCACAGACCAGCCATCCAATCAAATAACCAAGCCCAAATATGGCTGATTTTTCTTTCCTGGAGGGACGAGATGCCCTAAAAAAAGTCAATCTGTCTCAATTCAGTTTAGATCTGAATACAGTCCCTGGCTGTCGCTGTGTGCTTCAGAAGCAGTATGGTGGAGCTTCTGGGAGGAGGAATGTCTAGGTTCAGGTGATCTAACCCGGATCTGCAGCAGGTTGGATCCATCCCTGGGCCAAAAAGAGGATGTTCCCCATCAACCAGACCAGATTATTATAAAAGCTTTTTGGAATGCCACAGAAAAATACTTCAAACCAGTACAAATCCACCCTCGCCCTTCAGGTTGTATAGCTCCATCTTCCAAGGGTTGATGGACGCTATAGGTGGAACCTATCTGGAAAACTACAGTTGTCCACCATTGAACAATATCTTTTAAAATGAATTGGGAGGCGATGGTAAGCCTCCCTTGCCTGCATCCAAAGCAGAGAAGAGAGAAAGTAAGAGACTGAGATCAAGTCATGGTATCACAGAATCATAAGATAATGCAGTTGGGAGGGGACCTCAAAGGCCATCAAGTCCAACCCGCTGCTTAAGGCAGGAATCCAAATTAAAGCAGAACTGACAGAGGGCTGGACAATTTTCTCTTGAAGGCCTCCAGTCTTGAAGCGCTCACCGCATCCTGAGGTCGTTGGTTCCGTTGTCATACTGCTCGAACCATTAAGACGTTTTTCCTGATATTCAGCCTACATCTGGCTTCCTATATCTTGAATTGCCCTGCACTCTGCGATGATCAATAACAGATCCTGCCCCTCCTGTGTAGACCATCAAGTATTTGAAAAGTGCTCTCCTCCCTCTCCTCCGTCTTCTTCTCTCAAGGCTAAACATGGCCAGTGTTTCCTCCAAGGGCTTGATCTCCAGTCCCTGTATCCTCCTGAATCCCTCCTCTGAATTTGCTCCAGTTTGTGGCCGAAGCGTTATGTCCAGAACTGGACACAGCACTGCGTTTTCCTGATCTCCCACTGATGGGCTTCCAATGGGCCACATCCAATCTGTTACATCCAGATTGTTGGACTGCCTAGATCAGACATAGGTTTGATTCAAGGCTGTTTCCCTTATGCTGTTACTCTATTACTCGTTCGTTTGTTTAGTCGTTTAGTCGTGTCTGACTCTTCGTGACCCCACGGACCAGAGAGCACGCCAGGCCCTCCTGTCTTCCACTGCCTCCTGGAGTTGGGTCAAATTCATATCACTTCGGTGACACTGTCCAGCCATCTTGTCCTCTGTCATCCCCTTCTCCTCCTGCCTTCACACCCTTGCCTCAACATCAGGGTCTTTTCCAAGGAGTCTTTTCTCTTCTCATGAGATGGCCAAAGTACTGGAGCCTCAGCTTCAGGATCTGTCCTTCCAGTGAGCACTCAGGGTTGATTTCCTTTGGAATTGATATTACTACTCCACACCAATCTGCAACTTACGGGTGGGTAAAGGGGGAATGCTCCAGATGGGCTCCCCTACCGTTGCTTGCTGCATGAATGTGGAGAACTCTTCCTTCTTTCCCAGAGCTGTTGATTTTCGCTCGCTGTGAGAGCAGTGACCTTCACAGCGTCATTGGGAGATTACTTTCCATCCTCTGAAAGCCCACCAGCTTTGTCTGGTTTCTCATAGGCTGCTTTGAAAGGGATTCAAAAGGGGAAGAGAATGCAGGGAAGTGCAGGACAATTCAAAGCCAGTTCTTTTATTTCAGCAGATATTACGGCATTTCTCACCAGAAAAGCATGAACAGCTGTGGTTGGGTAAGTGTGTCTGAGTCTCTCTGTGTGTTGCTATGCAGATCGGAATCACTGTTGTGCATTCCATGTGCTTATCCATTTTCATGGACCACCAAGTCACCTGTTCAAAAGCACAGGCAAACAGAAACACAACAAGGGTGTGTGATCCGAATATGAGCCAACGGTGTGATGCGGCTACAAAAAAGGCAAATGCTATTTTAGGCTGCATTAACAGAAGCAAAACCTGCAAGGTGCTAGTTGCCCTCTATTTGGCATAGGTTAGGCCTCACCTTGAGTTCTGTGTCCAGTTGTGGACACCGCACTTCAAGAAGGAGGCCAACAAACTTGAGCAAGTTCAGAGGAGGGCAGCAAAGAGGATCAGGGGCCTGGAAACCAAAGCTGATGAGGAAAGACTGAAAGAACTGGACATGTTTAGCCTTGAGAAAAGAAGACAGAAGGAAGATAGGATAGCGCTTTTCAAATACTTGAAAGGCACTCTTACAGAGGAGGGGCAGAATCCATTCTTGATCTTCCCAGAGTGTAGGACACGCAACAATGGGCTCAAGTTACAAGAAGCTAGATTTTGGTTGAATATCAGGAAAAAAAATTTCCTAACTCTTAGAGCAGTACAATGACATTGAGAGGTGGTGAGTGCTCTAACACTGAAGACATTCAAGAGAAACTTAGACGGCCACCTGGCAGATATCCATTGGCTTCTATTCTTGCATCAAGCAGGGGGTTGGACTTGATAGCCTCATAGGCACCTTCCAAGTTCACTATCCTAGAATTCTACGATCTATGAATGGAAGCAAAAAGTTTGGTTCAGTAATACCTCTATTGGACTCTATTAAGATACTAAGGTTCTAAGTTCTCCAGAAATCTTCTTCAGACTTAAGTGGTTCACAACTGGGGAGATCTGGACCAGAAATAGGCATTAGAGCTAGACCATGACTAGATGAGAAAAAATCCTTAACTGATTAAAGCATCAGAGTGTCACAGCAGGTGTTTTTGGTCACCTCCAGCTTGCTTTGTTTGGTGCTGGTCATTGGGGCCCAAGCATGGGATTCCTTTAAAGTCTCATGTCACAAACTCCTGAAAACTGCTTCAAGTCACTTCTCTGCAACCTCGCTGTACTCTTGGACCACTGATAATACGACATCACTAATATCTGTTCCTGGGTTTCACTTTTCCATTTATTACTGGAAATACCGCAGAGGCGGTCTACTGAAGCAGAGAGAAAAAATGTTTATCCCCGAAAGCTCCATCTCAGTGAGGGCTCCATCCACCTAAAGCACTTTTGATGCCATTTATGCTCTAGTAAATGTTAGGCTGTCGTGCATCTTAGGTAGGTTTATTCTCACAAAACACTCATGCCTAATCCCCCCCCCCAGCCTCCATCAAAACTTACTCCTGGGTCAATGTGCAGAGACTTAATGCCTGAGAATGAAAAAATAAGGATGAAGTCTTGGGCATGCCCTCCTTGTTACATCTTCTGTTTAACGTCTTTTTAATCTTGGTATTCCCTGTATTCAATTTAAATAAACCCATAAATAAGGACAGTCCCTGGATAGCGATTGCGGGACTCTTACCTTTGTCTTCAATTTCGGCTCTGTGCCACACCTACACGCATACATGCACGGGGGCGCATGTGCATAAGCAGCGCTAGTTATTTATCAAGCCATGTGTAAATGTCCCCAGATCAAACAGCTTTATTGAACATAAAATCCACACAACATTCATCTTAATTTATAGATGGGAAAAAACGAGGGGGTAAAGGAAAAAAAAAAAAAACCTTCGCAAGTCAATGACATTTCCAACCAATTAGCCATCTCATATTGCTTCTTCCAAATTAGCTCTTCTCCACCCATGCCGTGTGTTCAGCAGTTTCAAAGAGATGATGTTTCCAGGAAGCTATAAGAAAGCCTGAAATTGAAAAGCAAATGTAATTGAAGATATATAAGCTCCGCTTCCATAGGTCACTTGGCATTCTTGATCATGGCCAGCCACCTTTCTTCATGGGAAATTAACCCGGCTGGGCTACAGGTTAGTTCAAACCTGAGCCATCTGTTTCTCACTTCAGTGGTATCTGAATTGTTCTATCTTTTAGTCTTTTTATTGAATTCAAATTGTTGTAAGCCGCCCACAGACCTTTGGGTCATGTGGGCTCCTAGACACAAACCTAATGGAAACATCCCATTAAGTATAAAAAAAAATCAAAAACAACCAAAGTAATTTTTTTTTTACAAAAATGAATGCTCTTCACAAGGGACATAAGCTTGCCCACGTTTTACTGCTATTTCTCTGTAATTCTGGACCACTATTAACCCTAAAATCTGCAGATGGGACCAGTCGCCTTGCTTGCTGCACCCCGCAGCTCGGCGGTACGACACCTGTATCCTGTTGGGTCACCTCAAGTACAACTAGCCTCACCACAGATGGCTGAAAGCCTAGAGAGCCATTGGCATAGAACAAAATTGGGGTAGACACCCTGTTTTAGTGCATAGCTAACCACTAATTTCTCCATCAGGTGAGTACAAAGACACGGAAGACTTGTTCGTTTTAGTTCTTTAATCAAGTTTTAATTCAGTTACTGAACTAGGCTATCTTTTCTTTTCCGTACCTCTGGTTATTTCATTTTTACAACCAGGAGCTGAGTAGCATTTAGAAACAAAGATGCCAGATTGCGGGTAATTAAGGGAAGCATCACTGCAGAACATGGGCAGAACATTGATCTGAATTGGTTCGCACAAACGTGGCATCTTGACTTTATACCATTAGCAAAGTAAGAAACTGAAACAGCACGGAACAATGGTTCTAGAGGACTGGAGCTACCTAATAGGTAAAAGTAGATATGTCATAGACTGGGCCAGTGGAAAATATAGTGGCTCTGATTCTACAAACGCAGGGAATCCATTTCAAGGGTTAATCTGAACTTTACAAGAGTTATCCAAGGTGAAGCTATTTGGAGTAGAGATGGGGACAAATAAAAAAATGGCAATTCATTTTGATCCGTTATTCATCAAGGTTAACGGATCTACGAATATACGAATATTCTTCGACAAATTGATGGATCAATCTGTCGATTCATCTGCACTTTAAATGGCTATAATACTTGCCCCCAACCACCTAGAGACACCAGATTTGCAGCGATGCTTCCTCAGATGCTTTTCTACAACTCCTGAAAGTTTAGTGAACATCGGATCACAGACCCCTGAGTTATATGGTCACAAGGAGGACCCCCCCGGAAAGCTCCCCCCAGATACTTAAGGCAGGCTAAGAGAATGCAGACTGCCCTTTGCAAGGATGGAAGGTGCAGCTTCATTTAGGGTAGGGAAGCTGCAGCTTCCATCTTTGCAAAGGGCAGTCAGTCTCCATTTTTTTACATGCGTGGCTGCGAGGCCAGAAGACCTTGGTGGCAGCAATTAAGGTAAGAGGGTGTCAGTGGGGTGCAGTGGGGCCTAAGGTAGGGAAAGGAAGGGGTGGAGGTAGGCTGTGCTATTGGATGGTTTGTGGGGTGGTGGCTTCCTTTCTGATGCCAATCAGCTGATCAGCAGCCAGTAGGCAGAATGGTGTGGTTTTATTTTTTTAATATGAAGGACGAATAAAAACAGGTAAATATTCATCCCTTCGTATTCGTGGGGGTCTCTGGAACCCACAAATGTGGATCAACAAATATTTAGCAAATCTGCTATATTCATTGGAAAACCTGATCCATTTTTATATCCCCATCTCTAATTTGGAGGAAAGGAATCCGCACCTCCGATAGCTCCCGCAGTCCCCTGCAGGCAGAATGTCTGCTGTACCTCTGATCTTTGGAGACTACGCTCTTGATTTACCCTGCAGAGTGGAGAGACGACAATGTTGCTATTCAGTTCTGCAAAAAAAAGGACCAAAAAAGGAGAGAAAATGCCTTGTCTAATAATAATAACCTTAGAACTACAGAGCTGGAAGGGACCCTCTGTGGATTATCAAGTCCAGCTGGCATCAAGGAGGCACAGTGGGGAATCGAACTTCTGGCTCCACAGTCAGAAACCCAACACACACACCTGAGCTATCCAGCATGCTCAGTATCCCTGTTTAAACAGCATCTTTCCATCATCTGCAAATGCACATGCCCATTTGTCACATATTTCGTGTCCAAGGGCTCATTAGCAGTTCATTAATTGTTCACTTTTGCCCTAGAAGTAATAGTTAACAAATTTTAGAAATTAGGGTTTGGTTGTTTGTTTGTTCCCCTTCCCCTTTGGCATAGGAAGTGGTTTGCTCGGTCACTGGATCAGCCCGTGCCAACTGAATGCAGCTCAGGATGCACCAGAAAGGGCTCCAAACTTCACACCATGTGCCAGTTTCCTGGGAGCATAACTGGAGTAGAAAATGAGGTAGTCCTACTGGTACAGAGGGAAGTCTCCACAGGCGGTCTCAACATGGGAAAGTAGAGAAAATGAGAAGGAACGGGTCCATTTTTAACTCCTTGTCACATCTATCCTTACAGTGTCTTGGGGAGCAAACATATGAGGTGTATCCTTCTCTATATTCTGTTTGCAGCTTATTCTCAATAATCCTTGGAAAACTGAACTGAAAGTTCATGCATCTTAGTTCCTCCGACGAGTCGGGATTCATAATCCAGCACGTGGGAGCGTTGCAACGCCTTCCGTTGGATTACCGACTGTGGTCACTTCGTTTCCATTGCACGTGGCTCAGGGGCATTCTGCAGGATGCTAAAGGGCAGCCAGATTGCCCACACGGCGAACGGCGGCGGATCCTGTCGCTTGCAGCAGCGGAGAAAAACGTGGGTAACATCCCATTTTAGAGAGGAAAAGAAGGTTCACGAAATTCTGCACTCTCATCAGCTTAAATGTTTAAGCTTCATGAGAGTCCTTGCCTCCCACCAAGGGAGAGAAAAATGTGTGCCAATTCTTTCTCGTTGAGAAGGATCGGCTGATTATTATTAAGAATAAGAATAATTTTATGATCCTGCGAGGATGTTAAGGTCATTGGGAGAGGTCTTTCTCAGTCCCGCCAGGTTCACAGGTGCATCTGTGGGGACACGGGAGAGGAGGGCCTTCTCCGTGGCTGCTCCCAGAGACTCTGGAACTCCCTGCCACTGGAGGCTAGCCTGGTACCCTCTTAGCTGTCCTTCTGCAAGCAGGCCAAGACCTTTCTCTTCAGGCAGGCTTTCCAGTAATGACTGGCTGCCTGAGTGGGTTTTTTAATGGATTGTTGTATTCTGTAGTTTTACCTGTGTTCTCAATAAGACAAAAATAACCCATTACAATTTAGACAGAAATAAAAAGAATACCAATAAAAACATTAAAATCACAAAATAGTAAAGGCATGGCAGAGGTTGGGATGTATAGCTGTTAAAACACTACTGTATCAGGATGTTAAAGAATCCGGAGAGGTCTGTGGAAGTAACCATGTTTTTAATGATCTTTGGAAAATTCCCAAGGAGGGGCCAGGCGAATTTCGGGTGGGAGACCGTTCCACAGTTAATACCGCCAGCCTCCTCGGAGCCTTTAGGAGAAAAGTGGCAAATAAATTAAATAAAATGAAACATCCAGTGCTTCATATTCTTAAATAAAGCTACCCTTTTTCTAGTTTTCATGCAATCTGTGCAACTGCAGGAACTGTGAAAGTTTATGGGGAAGAAATGTGCAATTTCGAAGGGGGGGGGTGAAATGTGCAGTTTTCCTAAAAGTGTCATTCTCACCTGTGTAAGATATCTATCAAGAGTGCCAGAAAATTCTCCTGCATGCCAGGATGGGGGCAAATGAGACTTGACTTCCCTGTTCAGTACACTTCTAGTACAGTGGTGCCTCGCTTAACGGGTGCCCCGTTTAAGAACAAATCCACATAGCAATTAAGTTTTTGCGATCGCAAAAGCAATCGCATTGCGATGATTTAGATAGGAAAAAATTGCTTTGCGATGATCAGTAAGCTGTTTCGCTTACCGATTTTTGCATAGCGATGCTTTTCTAACAGCTGATCGGCGGTTCCAAAATGGACGGCGAGTTAAAAAAATGGCCACCCGCTGTGTTTTCGTGCTGATTCCTCACTTACCGGGCAGCGAAAATGGCGGCTGTATGGAGGATTTTCTCTTAAAGGTGAGGTTTTTTGCCCATAGGAACGCATTAAACGGGTTTTAATGCATTCCTATGGGCTTTTTTATTTCGCATAGCGACGAATCCACATAGCGACAATTTTTCCAGAACAGATTATCGTCGCTATGCGGGGCACCACTGTATTAAATCCTTGTTGACCTGGTAGGGAAAAAAATTAACCCAGTTGTGGACCGACTCATAATTTTGCTCTCTCGGTTAAGGGGTGGCTGCTCTCTACCAGACACATATTTTTCTAGCTGCTCCCTCTCTCTTCTCCTCCAGACTCAAGACAGGCAGAAGTTCTTAATCATTTAGTTCATTAGCCGGCCCTTCCCAGGAGGGCCGAGGAAAGAGCAAACCTGTATATCTTCCCCTTGCCACATTGACAGTCCTTCGGCTCCTGTCAGCTCTGGCGGCTTTTAAATGTCAGTAAATCTGCTCCACTCCTTCACCCCCAGCCCTTTGTATAGGAGATAATGCACAGGAGCTGGCACAAAGCTTGCCTTTTCAAACGTCCTGGCAGGGACGTGCCTGTAAGGCTGTTTGTCATGTGCTACTCCCTTCCCTCTTACGTGTCCGTTTCCCCCTTGAACTTTTGCCCCTGCAATGGCTTCCAAGAACAGAGACCTTCAGATGGTCCAGGTCTGTTATCTCTGGTCCTGTAAGACCAGATTCACATGTCAAATTATTTCTATGTCGGGGATTGGCATGGGGTTTCCTCGGGAGGCCAGCAAAATCCTAAATCCCTTGAACCCGAAGATTCTCAGCACATTTTATAATGTATAATTTTATAAACAGCATCTTGGTCACTGCTCCCATCTTGGTCTGGAACTCCCTCCCACTGGAGGCCAGCTTGGCCCCATCTTTGTTGTCTTTCCACAAGCAGGTGAAGACCTTTGTCTTCAGGCAAAGACCTTTCTCTCCGTGCAGTGGTTCACAAATTTTTTTTGACTCGTGGGTACCTTGACTTATTGGCCACTGGCTGTGGGCTCCCACAATATGATCCTTTGGGGATGAAGGGAGAGGGAAAATCTGGCCTGAGAAGTATTTTCGTGGATTCCACAAAAATGCTCCTCATGATTCCATGGAATTATTTCCAAGGATTCCCTGGCACCCCTGGCTGGATTTCGTGACGCCCCGGGGCACCACAGCATGCCAGTTGAGAGCCCCCGCCTTAGGCACCAGGAGACAATAAATTGGATGTTCATGTTTTGTTGCTTACAAATCTGTTTTTAGCATTCCTTTTGCCTGACGCTTTGAATATGCTAATTCTTTTTAAATATTTGAATAATTTTCTGTTTTTAGCTTGTCGTGTCATGCTTTTAATGATGTAAGCGGCTTTGGATCCATTTTTAGGAGAAAGGCAGTGTAAAAATATTTTAAATAAATAAATCCCCTCCCCCGGCTGTCTTTAGGACAATAATCTCCCCAAACAAGGTGAGGGCATGAGCTTTAAAATGCAAACTGTGCCCCTTTTGCTGTTATGGGGTTATTCTGTTCACCCAAGGTGTTGCAAGGCAGGGATGACACTATGTGTTCATGTGTGTGCCTTCAAGGTCTGAAGGATAAGAATACTGTATTCGCGAAGGCTTTCACGGCCGGGATCTAATGGTTGGTGTGGCTTTTTCAGGGTTTTTGGCCATGTTCTGAAGGTTCTTCCTAACGTTTCACCAGTCTCAGTGGCCAGGATCTTCAGAGGAGCTACTCCAGTCCTCTGAAGATGCCGGCCACAGAGACAGGGGCGAAACGTTAGGAAGGACAACCTTCAGAACACGGCCAAAGAGCCCGGAAAACCCACAACAACCAATAAGACCACCACGTGTACATCACAAGAAGGAGAAGATACACGGACACTGATTTTCTTAACTGTGTATCCTCACCGATACTGTGCAAATTTGGTAGATAGAAAGGAACATGGCGAAGTTTTCCAGGTGGCGTGAGTGAAAACTCTCCCGACTAAGGAGCACCGTGTGAATTCCCTGGCAGAAGATGGACTCATGATGGTAGAAGCCGCTGAATCCCCAGGTGGAGGCATCTCTGGACCGGAGAGGAGCTTGGTGTTTCTCCTGGACCATGAGAAGGCTGGAGCCTGCAGGCCCATGCATGGATATCTCAGTGGCTTAGGTTGGCAGTTCGAGTCCCCACTGCAGCTCCTTGACACGGCGTGGGCTCAATGATCCAGAGGGCCTCTTCCAGCTCCGCAGTTCTAAGATTATTGCTATTATTATTCCATACAAGGGTCTCGTCTGCTTCTGAGTGAACACCCGTGGAAGAACCGCCTATGGATGGTGAGCCCAGCCTTCTCCCTTGTCAATGGAAGCAAGAGGAGGAACCTCAAAGCTGAAAGATCTCTCTGCTCCTTATACGGCATGTGGATGATGCCTGCCTCTCTTCGTTACCAGTGAAATGAAAGAGATTTTCTGCATTAT
Organism: Pogona vitticeps; assembly: GCF_051106095.1. Classification (NCBI taxonomy): domain Eukaryota; kingdom Metazoa; phylum Chordata; class Lepidosauria; order Squamata; family Agamidae; genus Pogona; species Pogona vitticeps. The sequence goes on from NC_135796.1 coordinate 1,779,055, forward strand.
TAATATTTGTAAATGTTTATGAAACACTGAGCAAGGGAAGATGACAAGCCCAGCACGATTCATACGAAAGATGGGGTGATGCCAAGCCATACACAATGACAGAGCGAGGGTAGGGAAGCATTTCGAGCGCGTGAAAATGATCTCTGTTTAATCCTGTGGGAGTGAAATCATGGTTATGGGGAAGGGCTCTCCCTGGGGGCTCCCTTCCCCCAAGTCAATCTGTGTAGGATGGCCATCTTGGTGAGCAAGCAAGGATCTGTGCATGGAAACACACATGTATACATCAGGGTCTATGGCTAAAACAACGGAAAACATTCCAGCAGGGAGACCGTCAAGCCTGTCCATTCATCACGCCAGGCATAAAATCAATTGTCTTTATTCCTCTGAAAAATTAAAAAATGCTCTGCATTTTATTAAAGGATTCATCTCCACCCTGTGAGGCCATAAAAAATGGACGGCATCACCTCACACTTATTTATAGGGAAGAAATAAACCCCAATTCACCGATTTCCTCTCATTAAAGCCATGGGACACAGTTTAATGTCTTAGAAGGTTTTTTTTTTTTGCCATCAAAAAGTAAGTCGGTAAAGCAAAAAATACTAGGAAATCATAAGGTGGAGTGAGTAGGGATAGTTCAATGCAATCCTGGATATTTTGGCTGGGTGGGGGATATCAGAAAAGCAAATCAAACCCAGATTCTGCTAGGCTACAAATGTGATCAACCAAGGTTTGTCTAGATCCATTTTCACATTTTTTTAAATTAAGGATAGCAAATCCCGTCCATTTTGCTTCCTTTGAATCTGTGGAGGTGTGGGGTTCTGAGTCTGCTGTGCATTTTAGCATGAATGTTAAAAGGGATTTTTCCTGCTACAGAACCTATTTGAGAGACTGAGTTCAGCACCATGGATAAGTCCTGTAACATTCAGGCTGAAACCCATAGTGGATTCACTGCCCCCACCAATATCAGAGCCATTCGCTGCAACCGGTTCAGATTTTTTAAAAAGCCACAAGCTCTTTCTACTCCAGATCTGAAGGACCATGTTTCCAGACAGAAATATAAAAACACTCTGTCTAATCCAGCCATTCTCAAATCTTTTTTTTTTTGACATGGTCATAAACACCACAGCCAGAATCAGGATTGCATAAATCCTAGAATCCTAGAACCCTGGAGTTGGAAGGGGTCTCTTAAGGTCATCCAGTCCAACCCCCTGCTCAAGGCAGGAATCCAAATCTCAGGAGACTGGACAGAAGGTGGTCCAATTTTCCCTTGAAGTCCTCCAGCATTGGAGCCTAACAAACCTCATACAGTGGTGTGTGGAGAATTGTTTCCAGTCTGTGGACCCCTTCAAATGTGCCGGGACGGCCCAGGGGAACCATACGGCCCGGTGGAGAATGGCTCATCTACTCCAGCCACCCCTCAATAGCTTCACAGCATCACTAGCACTCCATCAGTCCCTCCTCTCAAACAGGACAGCTTGGCCGTCACCAATGTTTATGCAAGGTGTGATACATAGACTCTCCTCCTTGTTTAGGTTCCCCGACTGTATATTTGTAACTGTATTTTTTAATAAAGAAAGAAAGATGGAAAGATGGAAAGATGGAAAGAAAGGAAGGAAGGAAGGAAGGAAGGAAGGAAGGAAGGAAGGAAGGAAGGAAGGAAGGAAGGAAGGAAGGAAGGAAGGAAGGAAGGAAGAAAGAAAGAAAGAAAGAAAGAAAGAAAGAAAGAAAGAAAGAAAGAAAGAAAGAAAGAAAGAAAGAAAGAAAGAAAGAAAGAAAGAAAGAAAGGAAGGAAGGAAGGAAGGAAGGAAGGAAGGAAGGAAGAAAGAAAGAAAGAAAGAAAGAAAGAAAGAAAGAAAGAAAGAAAGAAAGAAAGAAAGAAAGAAAGAAAGAAAGAAAGAAAGAAAAAGAAAAAGAAAAGAAAGGAGAGAGGGGGGGAAATACAATATCTTCTGTTTTTAAATATAGTCATTGAAGCACTCCAGCTGGGGGAAATTATTAGAAGTGCCGCAGCTAGATCCCATTAAGGCTTCTGACCCATGCTGAGTGAATTGCAAAGAGATTAAATGTGTGTCATCCAGGTAACAGATCCTGGAGCTCTTAATGCCTCATGTAGTCCATCAACCCTTGGATGCCCAGTAGGGGGAAAAAAAATTGGCCGCAGCAGCAAGAAGGCGATGGGGCAGCTGAGGGTATCTCCAAGAGCTTTGCTCAGAGTCATCAGCTGGTTTGACTGCTTGCTTACACCATCACAGTGGCAGAGATTGTGATTCCAAGGCTAGGGTTGACTGTCAGCCTCCCGAGCATTGACCAATAATTCCCTCCTGCTTTGGAATCCAAAGCAGCTTAGGAACATCTGGACAAATGACGCATTGACAGCAGAGATAAGAAAATATTGGAACAATCTCCCCTTATTTTCTGGAAGAGAAGCGTCCAGGTTGAAACTCATGAAAAGGCTTCAGCCTGGACAGGAAGGTCCACTGTAGGGTTTCTCTTCTGTAGGGTGAGGCTGGAGCGTTCCTCAGCAGACAGAAGGGTGAGTTTAAGGGAGATCACTCCCATTAAAGTGAGGCTTCAGATGGCATTTGCAGATGTCTGACTGCACCCTGTCTTGGGCATTCCAAATTGGCATGGCTGAGAATCCGCTAAGGCTCACTTATCTTTCCTCCACCATCAGGATGGCTATCTTTGCTTATCTCACACCGACACACACGTAAAGATGGGAAACTGCAAAATTATCCAGTCTCCTGGCCCTAAGGATGGGGAAGCATTTTGCCATCAGCAAAGGAACAAGAATGTCACACTGACAGAATAAGGAGTAGAAAAATGCACAGAAAATGAAGACAGCTGTTTCAGGAACCTTTAAGGATTAGATGCATTGAATGGTGGGGATCTGCCCTTTAAAAAAGAAGAAGAATTTAACAGGCATAAGTTAAAGGGAAAAGAAAACTGAATGCACAATTACAAGATGGGGGGGGGGTACCTGGCTCAGCAATACTACAAGTGAGAAGGATCTTGGAATTGTTGCAGATCACAAGCTGAATATGAGCCAAGAGTGTGATGTGGCTGCAAAAAAGGCCAATGCGATTTTAGGCTACATTAACAGAAGGATAGTCTTCAAATCCTGTGAGGTACACATTTCCCCTCTATTCAGCATGGTTAGGCCTCCTCTAGAGTCCTGTGTCCAGTTCTGGACACTGCACTTGAAGAAGGATGCCCACAAACTGGAGCAAGTTCAGAGGAGGGCAACATGGACACTAGAAACCAAGCCCTAGGAGGAAAGATGGAAAGAACTGGGCAGGTTTAGCTTGGAGAGAAGAAGACAGAGGTGAGTTTATATACCAATCTTCAAAGATTTGAAATGTTGTAAAAAAGAGGAGCAGGATCTGTTCTCAATAATGGGCTCAAATTACAGGAATCCAGAACTGGTCCCAATCCGCAGCTTTCGTTCCGCACCCAGATCGGTGGTCCTGAGCACCACCCAAAGTTTCTGACTGCAAACAAAAATGAAGCAACTCGGCTGTGTGGCCCACAAGCCGAGTAAAATAAATACAAATCGAGTAACCCCTTTATTGGACAGCTAAAATGCTATTTTTCAGAAACTAAATTTTCTAAGAAATGTCCAGAATTTATGTACATTTACGTATTTAGGCAGGGGTAGATTTTTATTTCAGAAGGGACATGTTCAACACGGTTGAGCATTCAGTTTCCAATTATCCTCTGTCCTGCACGCACCTTCAACTCTACTTCCAGAAATGATGACCATCAGGAAGGAAAACTGGGGAGTAGGAAAGCATCTAAGAATAATCTACACCAAAGTCTCCACCAGCCTAAAATATGCCATTTTGGAAAGATAGTGAGCTTCAGCTGCGAAAAGGCAGCTATTTCCTATTAGCAAGAAACAGCTTTAGTGAGACATGGCAAATATATCACACCGACTCGTACCTCATCACTTCTACAGCATTAAGTTCCGAGAGCCCAAGGCGTTTTAAATTACAGCCGTTTATGCCATCCCGACCTTTCATTAAACGAAACACATTTCCTTCCGTGATCAAATATTATCTACACATATCCTCCTACCGTGAAAGTCAGCGGGGGGGGGGAGTCCCAGGCGTACGGTATGTAACACACACAAGCTGTTGTAGTTGTCAACATCTGGAGCGCACACTGGATTTCATATGGAAGATTGGAAGTGATGAAAACAATGGCACTCCCCTGCCAAATGGGCATCTCATGGCCCCCACCATCAACAGGTCTACTCGGAGGTCAGCTCAAGCAGTGGTGGCAGGAGAACCAACGTCGCTTTGACGGTTGAATCCTTATTCCTGTTAAGGCAGGAAAAGCACCTTTTCTGTGAGCTTGACCATAGGGCTGAAGCACAATTCCAGGCAGTTTAAAGACCATTAAAACAAACGATAGATAGATAGATAGATAGATAGATAGATAGATAGATAGATAGATAGATAGATAGATAGATAGATAGATAGATAGATAGATAGATAGATAGATAGATAGATAGATAGATAGATAGATAGATAGATAGATAGATAGATAGATAGATAGATAGATAGATAGATAGATAGGCAGGCAGGCAGGCAGGCAGGCAGGCAGGCAGGCAGGCAGGCAGGCAGGCAGGCAGGCAGATAGATAGATAGATAGATAGATAGATAGATAGATAGATAGATAGATAGATAGATGTAGATGTAGATGTAGATGTAGATGTAGATGTAGATGTAGATGTAGATACATATATAGATATATAGATATATAGATATATAGATATCAAAAGTATGGTCTAAAAAACTTAAACAATGGGGCAACCCATTTACAAGGAGCAAGGAAAGTGTAGAGTAGCTGAGCACCAAAATCTGGATAGTTTTATGGGTGCCAGGGAGCTCACTGCACTCCCAGACAGTTCAAGTCAACAGGATCAGTCCATAACAGTCTCTTACTGGGAGGGGCGGAACCCCACCTCCTTCTCCTGTTCAAGGACACCTTACAGGGGTGGTAGGCATGGAGTGCCACAACAACGGTGTTGGGTGCAAGGACTCAACTTGGGCAGGCCCATGGACCTTGACCTCAACACAGAACACCCGTGGACAACACCCTTCGACTGACTACAGGCTTTCCCAGTGAAGAGGGAGACGTTGTGATATAAGGGGAATTTCCAATTTGGCTTCCACAGTCAGCAACTCCTTGGAATTCCCGATGTCATAAAGGCTATTACAGAAAGTGTGTGCTCTTCTGCAGGCTGGCCATTGTGAGCTCGGATATTCATGGGTGGGACAATGAACTGGCCAGGTGATGGACAGGCAGCAAAAGAAGAAACACGTGCTGTTCTTGTCCGTCAGCAAGATCCTCACTTCCTTATAAATCAAGATGCCCATTTTTACTGAAATCGGTGACCTCACTTGCCTTTTCTTTTGATGCAATGTCAGTGGCCACCCTATTTTCTATACTCAGTAATTGTTGTCGTAGACAATTAACAGGGCATTCATATCCTGGGGCTAAATTCAATTTTAATCCCAACTCAATTCATTCGAAGCATACCAACTGGAGCTTGTTAATCGGTACTAGCTCAAGTCCTCTTCATTGAACTGCTGGTGATTTAGGTCCGAGGTTGGGAGTTTGATTCCCCGCTGCCCCTCCTGGACAGGGGTTGGATTAGATGATCCAGAGGGTCCTTTTCAGCCCCAGAGTTCTAAGATTATTATTAATTTCAATGGGTTTGGCTCTAGTTGAGACTCACATTGGACTGGATCAATGTTTCTGGAAAAATATATATATATTTATATGAAAATTCAGCCGCCACCCTTCTAAGACCTGTTGAACCACTCAGACCCATTGATGAGAATTTAAGGCTTTAACCCAATAGAAAGTGACAGAGATAGTAAAGCAGGCAGCAAAAAGAGAGAGGTGGTAAAAACACAAAAAGTATGGATGAAATCTTGTTTTAGGAAATAAAGCGGATTAAAACAGTAAAGAAAGACATCCAGAAAGGGAGTTGCTGGCTTGTGTGTGTGTGTGTGTGTGTGTGTGTGTGTGTGTGTGTTTGTGTGTTTACTTAGTCTATAAATAACATAAATAAATAAATTTTATTTTTGCAGATTTAACATGAAGAAACAAAATTAAATTGAACTAACAAACAAAAAGCAAACAGAACAAAAACAGAGCAAAAAGAGAGAGGTATCAATAATACTTCATAAATACAAGTGACAACTTCAGTCCAAACACAAATGTATTACTGGACATTCTGGACCAACAGCAGATTTTGAATATTCTTCAGGGGTAGTTCAAAGCGTTCCTTTAAAATCATAATGCTTTGGGCAACACATAGAACTGTGTTACTCTCTCCTGCTACAGGGGTTTCCCCAACCGCAAAACAGGTTTTCAGGTATCTCCTATCATCTTGCTTTTTAATCATCTCTCCCCTATCTATCAGGACAGCTATGATATTTCACAGCACATTTGCTGAAATTCCAACATGAACAGCGTTCAAATTCAGAGACAGGGATAGGTTTTGCTTGTGAGCAAGTACTTCCCTGGTTTTTACATCCCAGATAAACAGGTAAATCCAAAAATGATTACGCATCAAATTTTATGCTTTGGGTTAGCAAATAAAAAAGCATGCCTAGTAGGCATCCTTCAGTCTTGAGAAACTAGGGTAACGTGCTCTTGGAACAGCATCTGGTGTGGCTGAGAAGGCCAATTCGAGAGTGACCATCCCCCTCACACTAAAGACAAATACAATCTGTCCCCTGTCCAGCTCCCTGATTTTACTGGATTTTGCTAATATACACATGCAGGACTGTGTATATTAAGAGACGAAGAAGAAGAAGAAGAAGAAGAAGAAGAAGAAGAAGAAGAAGAAGAAGAAGAAGAAGAAGAAGAAGAAGAAGAAGAAGAAGAAGAAGAAGAAGAAGAAGAAGAAGAAGAAGAAGAAGAAGAAGAAGAAGAAGAAGAAGAAGAAGAAGAAGAAGAAGAAGAAGAAGAAGAAGAAGAAGCATTTCCTAGGTAGAAGAGTACTTAGAAATGGTTCCCCATTCCCTTCTTCCACGAGTTCCCTAGGACTGTGCAGCCTGCCTAAGGCTACACAGGCCGGCTTTTCTCTTAGGAGACCCAGTGAGGAATCAAACTCCCAACTTTAAGCCAAATACTTAAACCACTGAGCTATCCATCCAATTATACTACAAGAAAGAGGATGTAAAATATACCTAAACAAGAGAAAATAATGCACAGAAGTACAAAATAAGATGAGAAAACACTTACCAAAAAAAAAAAAACCCCTCACAGGAAATGCAAAGCCATTCATTCATTCATTCATTCATTCATTCATTTTATATCCTGCTCATCTAGACCAAAGTCTACTTTCTACATAGTAGGAAAAAAGTCATACAGCATATGAGGAATAGGTAAAGGAAAAGGTTCCCCTTGACATTTAGTCCAGTTGTGTCCGACTCTAGGGCGCGGTGCTCATCCCTGTCTCCAAGCCATAGATCCAGCGTTTGTCCGAAGACCGTTTCAGTGGTCACGTGGCCAGCATGACTAGACATGGAACACCGTTATTTTCCCATCGAGGTGGTACCTATTTATCGGATTTTTACATGCTTTTGAACCGCTAGGTTGGCAGGAGCTGGGACAAGCGACGGGAGCTCACTCCGTCGCGTGGATTCGATCTTACGATGGCTGTTCTTCTGACCTTGAAGCACATAGGCTTCTGCGGTTTAACCCGCAGCACCACCCACATCCACACATACCTAAAAATGTGTACACCCCACATTTATGAGTGGTCAGCTTCAAAAAACTACAGTATAGAAACCAGATAAAAAGGGCTTAAATTTGCAAAAATGAAAAAGGGAGCAAACCCCAACTGGACATATTTATCCATCCCTAATCAGAACAGGCTCTGAACAAGCAGTCAAAATGTTGGACGGCCCTTTCTCCCTGCAATCAATCACTATCCCATTTAAATTCAATTCCTTGCGAAGGTGCCAATATATAAAACCAGAATCCTATTCCACAAACAATAATAATAAAAAAAATAAAGCTACAAGATCAGACTCAACACCAAGCCATTCAAAGTAATTCCAGAAGCAATTCGCCATTTATTGCCTGTTTGTTCATGGGGCTGGCGCCGATAAATCCAATCATGTTCTTTGTTAAAAGATTCCCCTGTTGAAGCAACTTTCTGCCTTGCTTGTTTTTATTTGTGCCACACCCCAATGAGACTTTAGAACACTTTTTTATATATATATCTTTCCAGGAACCAGTTTTCACAAGCCTGTTACATATGAAATAGAATCATAGAATTGTAAAATTAGCGGGGATCCCAAGGTCGTCGGGTTGAACCTCTTCCCAAGACAATCTGCAGCAAAAACTTTCCTGAAACATGTCCATCTATTCACTATTTCAAAACCTTTGGTGGACTGGAGGGACCTCAGCCTCTTCTGAGCTACTCCGGTCTTCAGTTGACAACATCTTCCTCTTAGGAAGGTCTGCCTGATATTTAGCCTGAATTTCTTTGCTTGCAATTTGAATCCCAAGAATCTTAACTGCAGAAGAATCACGTAACTTTAATGTTGACAATGGAGAAATTGAAACAGGGTGGGGTGTTTTTTTTTAAACTACATTGCTTCTGATCATCAGTCCAACAGAAGAGTACAGCCAAGAAATCAGGAGAAGACTGAGACTCAGAAAGGCAGCCATGAAGGAATTTGAAAAGATCATCATGTATCAGGATGTGTCACTGAAGATCAAGAGCAAGGTCATCCATCCACGCTCTTCTCTTGATGATCACCCTGTTTCAATGCTTATTTCAGCGTTTGTACTCACAGTTCTACCACCTTGCCTTTAAACTTCCTTAAATTATATGTAAATTTATGTTGTTGGGTTTTTTGTGCATATGTAAGTAAGTAAGTAAGTAAGTAAGTAAGTAAGTAAGTAAGTAAGTAAGTAAGTAAGTAAGTAAGGAAGGAAGGAAGGAAGGAAGGAAGGAAGGAAGGAAGGAAGGAAGGAAGGAAGGAAGGAAGGAAGGAAGGAAGGAAGGAAAGAAAGAAAGAAAGAAAGAAAGAAAGAAAGAAAGAAAGAAAGAAAGAAAGAAAGAAAGAAAGAAAGAAAGAAAGAAAGGAAGGAAGGAAGGAAGGAAGGAAGGAAGGAAGGAAGGAAGGAAGGAAGAAAGAAAGAAAGAAAGAAAGGAAGGAAGGAAGGAAGGAAGGAAGAAAGAAAGAAAGAAAGAAAGAAAGAAAGAAAGAAAGAAAGAAAGAAAGAAAGAAAGAAAGAAAGAAAGAAAGAAAGAAAGAAAGAAAGAAAGAAAGAAAGAAAGAAAGAAAGAAAGAAAGAAAGAAAGAGTAATAATGTTAGATCACACCCTGCTACCCTGGAAAACAGCCGCTGTAGTTTTGAAATCCTGCACATGCCAGCTGTATCTGATGCGGTATTTTCTCTTGGGTTCAGCCCCGGATTTTAAAGTAGCTGATTTTATGTTTTATTTTTTAACGGACAACAGTACATCCTTGCCTGATTCATTGGGGACCCCTGTAAGCCAATCAACGATTTTAAAATTAGCTAATCTGATTCGGCTCTTAAATATCGACATCTTCCTGCCCTGTGGCTCTGTTGCAAGAGAGGTAACAGAGTCAACAGAGAAGGTATTTATTTTTGTTTAAGTTCTCCGTATCCCATCAGATTTTGTGATGGTTTGGCACTCGCTACCAAAGGCCAAAGTTACCCTGTTCATTCAGTCACATCAAATACAGTTTATATCGACAGTCGTGGTGAATCAAGGAACACTCTTAGCAGTGGAAGGCCTCCTAATTTTCCACATCATTCACTGGGAAAAATTCACCATGAAATGGAATTGAGGGGAAGAGAGGTTTCAGTTATGAGAAAATGGAATTCCATATTTGGGGGCTAGCACTGGTTCCTCGGTATTGAAGAACAAAATTGTAAATGTCACTTTTCTTTTACAGAGCAGGTATACTTTGCAGTGGTCCCCAACCTTGGGCCTCCAGATGTTCTTGGACTTCAGCTCCCAGACATCCTGGCCAGCAGAGGTGGTGGTGAAGGATTCTGTGAGTTGTAGTCCAAGAACATCTGGAGGCCCCTGTTACATAACAGCACTGATGTTACCTGTCTGTCATGGGTTTGGAGGGAAAGTTCCATCCTATGGGGAGTGGAAGGCGGGACATCAGGAGGAGGGGCTGTACTGTATAAATATGTGATGCCTGTGTGGTGAAGAGGAGATGCTGAGACAAACTGTGAGACACTGGGTTGGGACGAAGCAGCAGCTGGGAAGAAGAAGCTGTTGTGGGAGTCTGGGTGTCTGACAGGGTACTACTGTGTGTCAGAGTACCAACCTGATAGGTTCAGGTGTCTGTGGGTTAGCCAGAACTGATGGGTTCAGGGTCTGGGCTTTAAGTTAAAGGTTCTAGGTGAACCAAACTGTATGCTTGTGTGTGTGAGAATAAGCCACGTTACTTTATTTTATTCACCTGATTGTTTTATTTACCCTGTTTGTATTTAAAATAAACCTTATTCTTTTATTGTTTAAAAATCCATCCCTGGTCTGTGTGACTTATTATAGGGAATGGTTGGTGGCAGCTTAGTGTAACTGTGTGACATATCCCAGTAGGTCTGGGTTTGTCACATTGATTGGTGTCCAGCGTGTGGGATACGACTGGTCCAGTTGTCCAGCGGTCCAGCAAAGCCTTGGCAAGTGTGCCCAGAGCAAGGGGGATCTAGTCAGGGACAGTCTGAGGCGCGTAGGTAATCTTCTAGGTGTACCTCACGGGGAGGTGCGCTAGTAGAAGAACGTGCCAACTGGGGAGACTTAGATTAAGGTGCTCTGAGGCAGCCTAGTTTTGGCGGGAAAAAGCTGAGGCAAATCTGCGTAGCAACAGCGAGCTAGCTTGCCAGCTGAGAGGCCCAGCAGAGGGGGGTAGGCTCTGACTCGATACTGTTGCAAGTAGTGCTGAAGAACAGCAGCAATCTCTAGGGAGAGCTGGTTCTGAGGCAAAAAGGAAAAAAAGTGGTCGTTTTATTTTGAGGCTTGACTTTTTAAAGCAGCCTGTTCTGAGGGGGGGGTTATGCCCTTGACTCGAAGCCAAGTAGCAGACATGAGTGAAGTGAAAGACCCCCAGATTGACCAAGGTTCTGAGGATGAATTTGGCTCAGTGCAAGGTGACAGCACAGGAGAGCAGAACCCAGAACTTAGAAAATTGATCCTAGCCCAACAGCATGAACTGAGGGTGAGGGAAATGGAGGAAAGATTAGAGAGAGAGAAAATGGCATTTGAATTAGAGCGAGAGAGAGAGAGAATGGAGAGAGAAGAAAGAATGGAGAGAGAGAAAATGGCGTTTGAATTAAGAAAACTGGAACTGATGAACCAGAACAATAATAACAATAGGGATTCTGAGGGAGGCCAACTGTCTAAGGCTGACCTGAAGAAATTCCCTGTGTACCACAAGGGAGATTGTCCTGAGGTGTTCTTTTCCTTAGTGGAAAGAGCGTTTGTGGACTTCTCAGTGAGGGAAACTGAGAAGATGACCATCATGCGGTCTTTAATCAGTGGTAGCCTGGCTGAGGTTTATGCCGAGATGCCTGAGGAATTGATGAAAGATTTTGCAGAGTTTAAAAAACTGGTGTTTGCAAGACATGGGATAAATGCAGAGCAGCTGAGACAAAGATTCAGGTCCCTTACCAAGAAGCCAGAACAGACTTTTACCCAAGTGGGGGCCCAATTGGTGAGGCTGCTTGAGAAATGGCTATCGCAGGAGGGGACAGAGACCTATGAGCAGCTTAAAGACTTGATAGCCCTGGAACAGTTCTATTCAGTCCTGCAGGGGGAATTGAAATTCCAGGTGAGGGAAAGGAAACCGAAATCTGTGGCAGCAGCCGCAGAGATCGCAGATTTTATCTCCCAAATAAGAAAGCCCTTGGGTGAGGGGAAATCTGTAGGTAAACCCAAAGAAACCTACAGCAAGTACTCTCAGGGACCAGGGAAAAGCCAGCAAGGGGGAGGGGCCCATGGTGAAGGGAAGCCCTCAGACATGAAACCAAGACCTCAGATTTTGGAGGGAAAACCAAAACAAGATGAGAGAGAATCAAAATATACCAGAAAATGCTATTTCTGTCAGGGAAAGGGTCATCTGATCTCAGAGTGTGAGAAATTGAAGCAGCTAAAAGGAATGGTGCCTCAGAATTCTAGTGGGACCAAGCCAAAAGCTGTGTTCTGTGTCCAGAAAGAGCAAAGCTCATTGTCACAGAGGGAGCCTGTTGCCATGACTACTCAGTCTGGAACAGCTACCTATGCTGATCAGGCTGAGGAAAATGGTCCTCTTGGGGAGGTAAAGCGCTGCTTGCTGGTAAAAACAGATTCTCAGTTGTTTGAGACAGCCGGGGTGGACGTAGGAATACTTGACCGTCAGTATAGGGGGCTGCGGGACACTTGTTCCCAGGTAACCCTGTGCCATCCAGATATTATTCCTAGGGAGTTTATAATCCCAAATGAGAGCATGAAGGTGGCAGGGATTGAGGGGCAGATAATCTCTCTGCCAGTAGCAGAGGTACCTGTCAACTTTCAAGGCTGGAGGGGAGATTGGCGGCTAGCGATTTTATCGACTCTGCCAGCAGCCGTGCTCGTGGGAAATGACCTGGCTGAACATGTGAAACGGGTGCTAGTGATTACACGCTCACAAGCCACCACGGGGACAGTTCAGGGGGGTAATGATGGGCCAGAGACGGAAGCAGAGGGGAGTTCAGAAGCTGTGGTGGAAACCTTAACCACAGACAGCAGATTTGGACAGGAGCAAAAGGCAGACGCCACTCTCCAAAAGTGTTTTGAACAGGTGACTGACGCCCAGCTAACACCTGAAACCCCAGTGAGATTTCTGGAGGAAAAGGGGATTTTATATAGAGAGACCCTGAGGAATATCTCAAAAGGGGGAGATGGGATCAGAAGTCAGCTGGTGGTGCCTGAAAAGTATCGCCCCATGATCTTACAAAGGGGTCACTCTGACATGTTTGCTGCACACTTAGGGGTGAAAGGGCCCCTTGATTTGATCAAGCAAAATTGGGAGCAGATCACCCAGGATGACCCACAAGACGTTGTGACTTACATAGACACCTTGATGAATGACCTAAGGAGAAATCTAGAGCTGGCAGCAGAAAACCTGCAAGCTCAGAAGGTCAGACAGAAAACATGGTATGACCGCAAAGCTAGAGAGAGGCACTTTGACCCAGGGGAGGAAGTGCTTTGGCTTAGGCCCTGCAGAGAGAATAAACTGCAGCTCAAATGGGCAGGACCATATAGGGTCATTTCCAAGATGTCAGACCTGAACTACCTAATAGAGCAGGAGGAGAACCAAGCAAGGAGGGTGGTTCATGTGAATGCCCTGAAACCCTACTACAGAGGGGAACAGAGGGTTTTATTCGCGATAAAAGCAGCTGAGAGTGAGGAAGCTGAATTACCCTTCTGGGAGGGTAGAGGGGAAGTAAAATACAACCCAGAGGAGGTAAAGATCAGTCCTGCACTCACCCAAGACCAGCAGCAAGAACTAAAAATGCTGCTTAGTAAATATCAACAGGTGTTTTCCAACAAGCCGGGGATAGTGAAGGGAGTGATGCATCGGATCCACACAGGGGATGCACCCCCGCAGGCAGTATCCCCATACCGAGTAACGGGAGCCTATAGGGACAAGGTGCGGAAGGAGCTGGACGAGATGCTGAGGGAGAACATAATCGTCCCCTCTTCTAGTCCTTGGTCCTCTCCGATAGTCCTTGTGGACAAGCCTGATGGGAGCATTAGGTTTTGTGTCGATTACAGGAAGTTAAACCGTGTAACCACTCCTGATGCCTACCCAATGCCCAGGCTAGACAACCTGATTGAAACCATAGGGGGTTGTCGGTTCATCTCATCATTGGACCTGGTAAAGGGATATTGGCAATTAAGAATTGATCCCAGGGATCAAGAAAAGACTGCTTTTTGCAGCCCTTTTGGTCTCTATGAGTTTCGAGTCCTGAGCTTTGGTCTCAGAAATGCACCAGCCACATTCCAAAGGCTGATGGACCAGACCTTGGCAGGGCTCAGTGACTTTACAGTGGCCTACATTGACGACATAGGGATCTTCAGTAATACCTGGGAAGATCACCTGTTACACCTGGAGTTAGTGCTGCAGAGGTTAAGTGCAGCAGGGCTAACAGTAAAGGCCAGCAAGTGTCAGCTGGGTAGCCCAGAAATAAAATACTTGGGTCACATGGTAGGGGGAGGAGTGATAAAACCCCTGGAGGCCAAAATAGAAGCAGTTCGTGATTGGCCTAGACCCAACACCAAGAAAAAAGTCAAATCATTTCTTGGGTTGGTGGGCTACTACAGAAAGTTCATCCCGAGGTTTAGCGAGATTGCGGCTCCGCTGACCGATCTGACGAGGAAGAAGGCTGATGACCGCATCCCGTGGACCAGCGACTGTGAGGCGGCGTTCCAGAGATTGAAGGAGGCGTTAATCAACTATCCTGTCCTGCGTGCTCCAGACTTCGACCGGGAGTTCATCATCTACACCGATGCGTCTAACAGCGGGGTAGGAGCAGTTCTGTGCCAAGAGGATGAGAATGGTGACCAGCATCCAGTGTCCTACCTGAGTAGGAAACTTCAAAAAGGTGAGAGACATTTGGCAACCGTGGAGAAGGAGTGTTTGGCCATAGTCTACGCGATCCAGAAGGCCAAGCCTTACATCTGGGGAAGACATTTTATTCTGTGTACTGACCATTCACCATTGCAATGGTTAAAGACAATGAAAACCCACAATAGCAAACTTATGAGGTGGGCTTTAAACCTACAGGACTATGACTTTGAAGTGAAGGTGGTCAGAGGGTCAGTGAACTGTGTTGCTGACGCCTTATCAAGAAGACCTGAAGACTGAAGACGGCGAAAGAACATGGACTATATGTATATAATGAAAACAAAAAGTTAAAATGTACCTGGTTTTAAATTGGTTTGTATTAATAAAGGTAAATTGATGTAATGTATATGGTAAATGTTTAAATGCATAATTGCTATGGTTAACTTAGAGTGTAAGGATAAGTAAGTATAATATGGTATGTATAACTGTTTTGTGTGTTTTATACAGGTTGTTTTTTGGGAAAAAGCACCTTAGCTTTCCCCCTACAAAACAACTTATAAAGAGGGGAGGTGTTACATAACAGCACTGATGTTACCTGTCTGTCATGGGTTTGGAGGGAAAGTTCCATCCTATGGGGAGTGGAAGGCGGGACATCAGGAGGAGGGGCTGTACTGTATAAATATGTGATGCCTGTGTGGTGAAGAGGAGATGCTGAGACAAACTGTGAGACACTGGGTTGGGACGAAGCAGCAGCTGGGAAGAAGAAGCTGTTGTGGGAGTCTGGGTGTCTGACAGGGTACTACTGTGTGTCAGAGTACCAACCTGATAGGTTCAGGTGTCTGTGGGTTAGCCAGAACTGATGGGTTCAGGGTCTGGGCTTTAAGTTAAAGGTTCTAGGTGAACCAAACTGTATGCTTGTGTGTGTGAGAATAAGCCACGTTACTTTATTTTATTCACCTGATTGTTTTATTTACCCTGTTTGTATTTAAAATAAACCTTATTCTTTTATTGTTTAAAAATCCATCCCTGGTCTGTGTGACTTATTATAGGGAATGGTTGGTGGCAGCTTAGTAACTGTGTGATAGATCCCAGTAGGTCTGGGTTTGTCACAGCCCCAGGTTGGGGACCGACACATTTAAAATGTTTCTGGGTCTGCCATGGTCTGTAGCAGGCTATTTACCTTCACAAGATGCCACACAGAAGGCTTTGAACCTTGGAGAGGGGAGAATGGTAGGAACTTCACCCAAAGGAATTTAGTGGTAGAAATACTTTATTTTCACCTCTTTGAATGCAGGGACAGGACAACATTCTCTTCACCAACAAGGAGTGTTGGAGATTTTTCACACTCTCAAGTCACTCCTTGAATGAGCAAAAATGACTTTTTTTAAAAAAGGCAAAAGATCATAATAAATAAAGGAGCAAATAAATGGACACCTGCTGTTTTTAAGCCTTGAATGGGTAGCTTGCATCTTTCTTAACAATCAACCAGTCCTTCCACAAACCTGTCACCACCCTCAGACTCCAGCGACGATTCCTCTCCGGGATCTTTCTAACTTCCTAGTCTGGTGGAAGTTGCAGAGCACAAGATGAAACATGAGCTTCTCAGTGACTCAGACAAGTCTTCTGTGAGGCTACAGCTGAGTTTGGCTTCGAGTGGAGTGACCAAACGGTCAGGCAAAAACAGGACCTTGGACAGCTCCCAAGTCTCTTCTTGGCTGGTGCCCTCTACACTAAACCCCAAGGGGGATGGTTAGTGCAGAGGGCACCAGCCAAGAAGATACCCAGGAGCTGTCCAAGGTCCTGTTTTTGCCTGACCGTTGCAACACAGACTTGCTGTATCTGACAAAACCTTTCTCTCATACAAATAAACCAACTTGGAGGGAAACTGAGATATAAATGTAATCAACAACTGAAATAAATCTAATCATGGCTGTTGAGACTTGACTTTACCTGCTTAGGCTCAACTTTATTGGCTTGGTCAATGAGTTAACCCTGCCAATCTTAAACAGAATTTAGTTGACTATATTTGCCTTCTTTTGTAAGCCTTGGGTTACAGAGTAATGAGGCAGAAGGCTTCCAATCCATCTTGTGATGCTTGCTTGCTTTTTTTGTGAGTATCATGCATCTATTTCTGTGACAGAGTATGAGATCTGCAGGTTCTAGTTGATGAAAAAGAAGTTTGCATAAACTCAAGCTAAACATAAGTCGATGTGATCAGCAATCTGATGCAGCACCAACACAAACAAACTCAAAAGTTGTGGCTTCCTTTGTGGAGTCAATCCATCTAAAATTGGGTCTTCCTCTTTTCCTGCTGCCTTCCATTTTTTCCCAGCATGATTGTCTTTTCTGGGAAATCCTGCCTTCTCGTGATAGCCCCAATGTAGGTCAGCCACGGTTTCATGGTTTTTGGTTCCAGAGAGAGTTCAGCTTGATTTGTTCCAGGACCCATTTATTTGTCTTTCTGGCAGCCCAGGGTTATTTGCAAAGCTCTCCTCCAGCATCATGTTAGAAGTGACAGTACAGCTTTTTCTGCTTCGGCTGACACACTCTTTGGGGGCACCGAAGTCTAAGAAAGATATTACCAAACTGGAATGTTTCCAAATAAGTGAGACCAAGATGGTACGGGGTATGGATTCCAAAACCTGTAAGGCCTGGTTGTGGCCCTTTTCATCTCCATAAGAGGAAACTGAGAGGTGAATAAATGAAGACCTGTAATGTGGAAGACAGAATAAGCTTGTTTTCCATAGATCTAATGGGCAGAAACCAAACCGGTACAATCTGCTGCTTGTGTTATGTACCATCAAATAGCCTCCAACCTATGTGACCCTATAAGTGACCTTCAGAATGGAGGTTCTGTTATTAACAGCCTTGCTCAGCAATTGCAAATAAAATCCTGTGGCTTCCTCTAAGGAGTCAGTGCATCTCAGATTGGGTCTTCCTCTTTTCCTCCTGCCTGCAACTTTCCAGCAACTCCTGTCTTCTCATGATGTGCCCCAAAACAATCATTTTTTTGCTGTAGAGACGCCTGCTTCTTGGGAGGAAAGCAATGACAAATCTTGACAGCATCTTAAAAAGCAGAGACATCACCTTGCCAACAAAAGTCCGAATAGTCAAAGCTATGGTTTTTCCTGTCGTATGGAAGTGAGAGCTGGACCATAAAGAAAGCAGACCACCGAAGAATTGATGCCTTTGAATTGTGGTGCTGGAGGAGGCTCTTGAGAGTCCCCTAGACTGCAAGGAGAACAAACCTATCAATTCTAAAGGAAATCAACCCTGAATGCTCACTGGAAGGACAGATCCTGAAGCTGAGGCTCCAGTACTTTGGCCATCTAATGAGAAGAAAAGACTCCCTGGAAAAGACCCTGATGTTGGGAAAGTGTGATGGCAAGAGGAGAAGGGGACGACTGAGGATGAGATGGCTGGACAGTGTCTGCGAAGCAACCAACATGAATTTGACACAACTCCGGGAGGCAGTAGAAGATAGGAGGACCTGGCGTGCTCTGGTCCATGGGGTCACGAAGAGTCGGACACGACTAAACGACTAAACGACGAGAGAGGGCTTGATTTGATAGAAGACCCACTTGTTTGCCTTGCTGGTGGTCCATGGCACCTTCTCTAGCCCTCTATTTCAAACAAATCATTTTTTCCCCTTTCAGCTTTCTGTCCTTCCAGCATTCACGTCCAAATAAAATAGATTTGTTTGTTTCTTTGTTTAAATTACATTTGCATCCTGGCCAACTAGGGGCAGAGCGACTATTCTGGGCAGCTGACAAAGCGAGACAGAATAGACATTGTATTATGATAATAAAAAAACACCACTGGAAATACAAATAAGGCATCGTACACAATACCTTTCGAGAGACAATAAAAGGGCAAAAATAGTCAGCGGCCAGCAGAGAGAAGCCAACAGATACAAAATAGAAGTAATCAAAACATAAAGTTAATTAATTGGGGCAAGGCAGCGAAAGGGTTCCAAGATCAGCCAGGTCTTACATTGTCTCCAAAAGGCAAGGAGGGACTAGAGATCCAACATGATGTGGCCACCACAAAGAAGGCAGATTTCTGGGCCTCCCACAGGGTGGCCACCCGAAGCATCCCATTATAATAGGTATGGGTGAGACGGATGGACATTTT
Source organism: Pogona vitticeps (assembly GCF_051106095.1). Classification (NCBI taxonomy): domain Eukaryota; kingdom Metazoa; phylum Chordata; class Lepidosauria; order Squamata; family Agamidae; genus Pogona; species Pogona vitticeps. Next base: position 1,797,801 of record NC_135796.1, read on the forward strand.
GAGGGAGAGGTGCTCAGACAGATAGCAAGGTCCGAAAGCATTAAGGGCTTTCAATCACAGCATAAGCATTTGGAACTTGGGCTGGAAACAGACGGGCCAGGACAATGTTTCAGAGACTAGCCTGGCAGCTGCATTCTGGACCCGCTGCAGCTTGCGAACTGCCTTCAAGGACAGCCCCATGAAGAATGTGTTGCAGTAGTCTATTTCCAAGATGACAAGAGGTTTGACAGTGGAACAGCCTACCTTGGGAACTGGTGGGGTTATATATAAAGACATTGCATGATCACGAAACACATGCATCCTTCTGATGATCCTCTACTTGCCTTCCGCATTGGAGCTCTGGCTTTAAGCACAGAATGGGCAGGACCAGATGATTGACACTGATCTTCCTACATGGCAGTTCCACATGCAAGCCTATGTAGATGATTTAATCAGTGCAATTAATATAAGCAATTGACTGTGGTTTATTTAATGTTGGCTCTTCCTGTAATTAAAAGCAAGGCTTCATGCAGAATCTGACACCCTCTTGTAGTCTCTGCCCCTATAGTTTTGAAATAATGTGTGCACCGGCTGTGTGTGTATGTGGAGTGGCGGCAGTCTGGCGGATGTGTTTGATGTGCCTCCGTTGCAGAGGAGGCCACTTACACCCTCTTCGGTTACACCGCAGCTCTCTTCAATAATTCAGCACCTTCCCTGGTCTATTCTGCAGTGGACGGCTCAGCGGAGTCTATTTGTAACTCAATAGTGCCTGAGTCAATAAGCACCTGTGGTTATGTATTATTCTCCTTCCAAAGAGCTACATGTCTAGAACTACAGAGGTGAAACCTCAGAAAGACACAACGCACAAACCTGGCAGAGTGGCTGTGTAGATAAGCAAAAAACACACACATAGAAATGTCCAGCAGATAGAGAGAGGAATCTCAACATGTCCGGCAGCTCCTCAACTCTATGGAGGTTGAACGGAGTTCAGTGGGTGTATGCACAAGACTATAACCACTGCTAAAATTTCCAGGGAAGAGGAATTAAATTAAAATTTAGGGAATCCTCCTCAAGGGAAAATGGGAACATATTTATATTCTCTATGTCCTTCAAGGAAAACTCATGGTATGAGAGATTGTTCTGCCATAATCTCATCCCAGCAATCATGTGAGAGGTGAGTTACAGAGAAGGATAATATACCCAAGGAAGAGTCTAGAAAGTAAAGCTGTGATCATTGTCACTGGTGGTGATGGTGATGATGCCAAGGATGATGACGTTGCGATTGTGACTTCAGGATCCCTTGAACATGGCCAGTCCCTGGGAGATTCTGTAAGTTACAGTCCACTGAGTTTTCCCACTTTGATTGAGTTCACCCAGTGAGCATCACAGTTGTATAAGCTTTAAAACATGCTCTTCCCAGTCCAAGACTTGGCTCCAATAATCAAGCTTTTAAAAGATTGCTTCTTTCTGAAGTTCCATTCACACACAGTGGAGGCCAGTAAGTCTGATTGCATGGAGACTATGCATCTGCTCTGTGTTTTAGCCCGAATGTTAGCAGAGCTCTCCAGGGTGCTGATCTTGTTTGGGGGATTAGAGTTCAGCACGTTGTAAAGTTAAGAATAAAACCTAGAATACATTCAGCTCCCCCAATGACACTGGAGGCACCCAACTTAATGGGCCAGGCTGGCAACTGTAGTCCGTAGAAGTAACTTTTCTAAGGTTGGCCAATGAATGCAAAGGACACTCTAGTATTGGGGCACCACGGGTTTAATTCAAAGTCATCTCAGGCACAATGGCTGGATTCTTTGGGGGAATGTTTATATTCTCTCCATGGCGGGTTACACGTCTCTAAACGCCAATTGGTAGACGATGATCATGGTAATGAAGTGAGGTTCGCATGTGTCGAACAAAAGATCAGGAGGAAATTTTTAATACAAAATCCAACCCCTGCTGGATTTGAACTTGCTACTGTCAAACCTTTCCGCCCCCAGCCTGCCGCCGCTAAATTAAGCTACAAAGATTCTCATTAATTGCCAGCCGAGGGGATTTATTAATCTGCTCAGATAAGTGAGCCGAAGGAAAGAGAAGCCACGAAAGAAAGGGCTGGCTTTCCTTTCAAGGAATCAAGGAGATTACAGAGAAATAACAATCCAGTCACAGAGAGGGCGTCCTGGAGCCCGGCTGGCAGAATAGACTCTTGGAAGAAGTCAATAGCCGGGGAAATGTCAAGTTTCATGCTTTGCCATGGAATGCTCTCAGGCTTTCCATTATTGCACGGATACTGTTTGCCACTGACAAATTAAACAATGCTGAGGAGATGATGAGATAAAAGGAAGGCAGTGCTTGAGAGAGAGAAACAGATCGAAAAACCAATAAAAGATCCATACAGATGCAGAACTGAGCAGGGAGGGGGACTCAAATCAGAGGAATTGCTGTCAAGTTGGATATAAGTCACATGGTTGACTCAGCTGAGAGTCAGCTTGGATTTTTTTTTTAAGGGACTCCTGCTTGACTCCCTGGAATAGAGTTCCTCCAACAGCATAGGGTTTTAAAAAGGATTTAGGGTTTGAAAACCGTACCTCCTATTCACTGATTAAAGGGATTCGGATACTGCTCTGGAGAGGGCGGATGTTGACAGGAGTGGACAGGCTATTCCCCATTCTTGCAAAAACGTAAGTGATGGGGTTACAGGCAGATTCGTGTAGCAGAAAAAAATAGGCAGAAGTTAAGAGATCAGTGCAGTTGGACTGCGGCCATTGGTCGGATTCCAACGAATCGCAAATTCTGAGCCAAATCTGGCTGAGGCGAACTGATTTGCAAGAGGTTCAGACTGGGAGCGGATTTGGTTCCTGGAGAAAGCAAAGGGAATATACTGTTTGATTCAGAGAGAAACCAAGTAGAATATATTTGCAAGCCCCCGAGTTTTTAATTATTTACTCATTTATTCATTTATTTACTCATTTATTCATTTATCTATTCATTTATTTAAATATTTATACTTCCACCTTTCCCCCAAAGACCATCCCAGGCAGCCACTCACTGAGGAAAAGCCTGCCTGATGATAAAGGTCTTTGCCTGCTTGTGAAAGGACAACCGAGATGGGGCCAGCCTGGCCTCCAGTGGCAGGGAGTTCCAGAGTCTGGGAGCAGCCACAGACAGGGCCCTCTCACATGTTCCCCCACCACCACCAAATGGATCTGTGAGGGTGGCGGGACTGTGAGAAAGGCTTCCTCTGATGACTTTAAAACCTGGGCATTATAACAAACCAGGCTACAGGTCTACTATTCTCTTCTTCTGGAGGCTGCCCTGAGACTGTGCAGCTTGCCCAAGGCCACACAGGCTGGCTCTTCTTTTAGGAGGCACTGCAGGGGAATCGAACTCCCAACCTTTGGCTCTGCAGCCAGATTTTACCTAAACTACTGAGCTATCCAGCCAGCTTCTTGCACACTAACTTTTTATGGCTTCCTCTCAGCAGCGGACCTTCTACATTCCAGGGCTGCTGACCATGCTCACTCAGCAGTGGAGTGTGTGTGTATGTGTGTGTGTGTTGATCCAGCAGCTCAATAGCCTGAAGCCCACCTCGTAACCTGGTTGAGATAATGGATATTGTGTTTGTTCCTTTTTTTAAACAAAAATCCCACTATAGATGTTAAATCAGTGTCATGACTGCCCCATGGGAGTGTGTGCTCTTAAGATTTTATTTATTAAATTTACACCTTTGGCACTCAAGGTGGTTAGCGATAAAATTAAATAAAAGCACCGACCACTATCAGAGCAAGCAAATAAATTAAGGATATGGCAGCCAGAATCTTCTTCTGTTTTACCATACACAAAACAGCCCAGGTTTTTGCACTTTGTGGGCTTTTCCACACAAGTTAAATCAAACAACGAGGGCACTGCCATGCTCATGATGGAAAGCCCACAAAAGAGGGCACACCACTTAGAATCATAGAAAAATTGAGTGGGAAGGGGTCTCGAAGGTCATCAAGTCAAGCCCCCTGGTCAAAGCAGGAGCCCAGATCAAAGCCTGTCTGACAGAGAGTGGTCCCAATTTCTCTTGAATGCCTCCAGTGTTGGAGTGCTCACCGCCTCCTAATGTCATGGGTTCCATCATCGTACTGCTCTAACAGTTAGGAAGTTTTTCCTGATATTCATCCTAAATCTGCCATCCTGTAGCTTGAGCCCATTATTATGTGTCCTGAACTTTGGGGTGATCGAGGACAGATCCTGCCCCTCCTTTGTAGGACAGCCTTTCATGTCTTTGAAAAGTGCTATCCTGTCACCCCCCCCCCAGTCTTCTTTTCCCAAGGTACAAGATGCCCAATTCTTTCAGCCTTCCCTCATAAGGCTTGGTTTCCAGCCCCATGATTGTCCTTGTTGCCCTCCTCTGGACTTGTTCCAGCTTGTTGGCATCCTTCTTAAAGTATGGCATCCAAATTTGGACACCGGGCTCAAGATGGGGCCTCACCAGTGCTAAATAGAGGGGGACTACTATTTCGTGGGATTTGGAGACTACCCTTCGATTAATAAGTCCTAAAATCACCTTTGCCCTTTTTTTGCAGAATAAAGGAAGGCTGCCACACACTGACTCCACACCGGCTTCCTTCCCCATACATGGCTTCTCCTCCATTCCCTCCTCTGGTTGCTTCTAGCTTTCTTGCCTTCTTGTGGGCTCCAGCAGTCCTGTGGCTCACCTCCTTGCTATGCTGGTGGCACACAGATGCCCTTTCTGTGCCTCCAAACCCCTTTGGAGAGCTGCCTCTGCTAAAGTTTGCTCTGCTACTCTGATAAGCCAGTGGGCACCGAGAGTAAATAAATAACCTCCTCTCTCCACATTGATCTGCCTGGAAGGGTAGGGAGTGTGGCGTGAAAGGAGTCTTCGGGTTTTCCATTGATTTTTCCGTGGGATGTGCAGTCCTGGATCTGTCGACAGAGAACAGAGGATCTCTCCATTAACAAAATCCTACCCCCTGGATATGTTTTTCACCAGCGGCTGCCCTGCCTCTTTACTACTCTGGGAGGATTGTGTTTTACATCATGACCTGTTAGGCCGGTCAAAATTAAACAACTGAAAGATGTTTGCTCTTTGTCTTAGAAAACCGAGCCATGTTGCTAGGGTGCCAGAACCATCTGGGTGACAAATCCCATCATGGGAAGCGCTCCGTTGGATCTGCCATTCCTCACATCATCCTATGTTGGGTCCAGGGCACAGTGGAAGCTGGCGATTCTAGAGGTGCAATGAGTCCAGTCTAAGTTTCAGTTTACACCATGCAGGAGCTGGCCACAGTGCTGAACTGTATCTCCTGCACACGTTCGTCGCCTTAGGCAAAGCCTGTGAAATGTAGGCAAAAAAACACAGCATTTGCAGCATTTCTGAAATACAACTCCACCGAATCGACTGCCATGAGGCTGTTGTTGCTGACAGTTCCCATCCCGTTAGGAACTCTCTGGTGCATCGGTTTTACTCTACTACTGCAGTCAAAGAATCTGCTTGTGACCCAAGGTTGATACTGACGGGCTCATGTAGCTGTCTCAAGTTTGGCTCAACCTTCCACCCTTCTGAGGTTGGTAAACTGAGTATCCAGCTTGTTGTGTGAGAGGGGTAGCAATGTGTAGCCTGAACGAATATTGTAAACTGCCCAGAAAGTGCTTTAAACACTATGGGGTGGCATATAAGTAGGACATTTGGTTGACACCCTATGGGGGTGGGAAATCCACCCTGTTCTGCTCTTACGCCTTTGACAGCAAGAGAAAAAGCCTTTCATGGCATGAAGACGGATGTGATCATCTGCCCATTGCTGAAATTTGCCAACTACAGAGGCCATTCTAAGATCGAATCCACGCAACGGAGTGAGCGCCCGTCGCCTGTCCCAGCTCTCGCCAACCTAGCAGTTCGAAAGCATGCAAATGCAAGTAGATCAATAGGGACCACCTCGGTGGGAAGGTAACAGCATTCTGTGTCTAAGTCGCACTGGCCATGTGACTATGGAAGATTGTCTTCGGACAAAACACTGGCTCTATGGCTTGGAAACGGGGATGAGCACCGCCCCCAGAGTCGAACACGACTGGACAAAAATTGTCAAGGGGAACATTTACCTTTTACCTCTTTTAATACCTTTACATGAAGTTGCTCAGAGTACATGCTGTATATCAACAGGAATGTAAAATAAATGATCAACAGTAACTTCAAGGACCATTTCTCTGTCAAGGAAATGTCTTGAATCTATCACATTGCCGCTGTTGACCTGACCCATCAAATAAAACATAACTTTCTGGATCTGCTCAGTTCCCATGTAGGGACATTTTCACATTCTGCTTATTTCTCTTCCTGTCGCCCAGTGGATCTGGGAACTTGATATTCCTCCTGGACCTGCAAAAATTGTCCTCAGAAAATGAGGTTTTTGGTCCTTCCAAAGTTTAGGAATTCACGGCTGAGCCTCTGTTTGGAAGCGCGTCTGTTCCCTTCAGCTTCCGACGGAAAGGTGTTCTGTCATTCTTGGATTCCTTGAAGGGAGAAGGAAAGTGGGAGGCAACAGCTGTGTTTCGCTGCAGCCTCTCGGGGCTCCCTTGGCAAACATTACTGCCGTCAGACGCAAGTCATTGGTTTACTGTCTTCTGTTTGCAGAATATGTTCTCTATTTAGCTTTCTTTTATTATTATATTTTATTTTTATCACCCACCGTATGATCTGTTTGTTTGCATTAAGCCGAAGCTAAGGTTTCATAATCTGATTACGGGGGAGTAGAGCTCAGAGGGAGGCCATAAAACAGTCAAGCGTGCCAGCGATATTACCTGACTTGCCCATCTCTGCCTGGGCTGGCTGGGCGTCACGCCAGACCGATACATCAGGGGGGCTTTTTCCACTGGCGTGAAACCTCTCGCCAAGCCCACAAGCCACAAGGAGCACCAAATGGGTGGAAACATATTAATTTAATGGGTGGCATCTATCAATTTTAGTACCTGTGAGTGATGTGTTGATTAGTATCCAGGAAGGCTCTCTTCTATGGGGAATGCACAGACCGTTAAAAAAAGAGAGAGAATATGAGTGTCTAATAACCATGGAGAGTTAAAGAAACCAGATAACTAAACTATAGAAAGAAAGATGAGCAAACTGGTAAAAGGGGAGCGGGGTTCAACAGAGGTGGGGGGTCTAAAACTCAAACTTCCAGCCAACATATATGGTAGCCACTGACACATTACCAGAAGGAGGACATGCATCGCCAAAAATAGGGAACAAAAGAGGATGCTCATTTCATAGGATCTGGTTTCCTGTAACTTGAGCCCATTCTTACATGTCCTGCACGCTGGGATGATTGAGAACAGATCCTGACCCTCCCGTGTGTGACTTTCATTTACGAGGAAGATTTTTCCACAGAGCAGCTATTCACCCCACCTTGGGGTGGGATGAGTAGCACTTGGATAATGGACCTATAGTTCAAAGGTCTGGGCAGCCCATCATTCCTTGCACCGTGGCTGGACAGGCAGTTTGACCTTGTCTCTTCTGTCGGGAGATCAGCACACAGAGCTGGTGAAAGAAGAAGCGGTGAAAACACCAAGAACAGCACTCCATGTGGCCACACTTACTCACTCTGTGTCTTGGACTCACCTACGATCCTGAGGCTTGGAAGGAAAGGCTGCTAAGGAAGGTCCCCCGATCATTTCCCATTGGGACCAAGCTGTCCAAGGGCAGGATGCCTCCAGGGCTTAGGACCTGCCCTTACAAGTCAGTGGAGGAGGTCACATCCAAACCCAGGCTTCTGACTCCGGCTTCAATGCTATGGGAGGTCCATCTGTGGGAGGTTAGTTTTAACGGTTCCATAAAAGTGGTGGCCCTAGCTGAACCCCACCACTTATGACTCCGCTCTTTATTCTGGGCCACAGTGGTAGTAATTCCCTTGGAGGTAGCGGAATACCAGTGAAATCAGGAGCAGCTCAGGCATATGGGACCACGTGTAATTATAATGCAACCTGCTGTGTTCATTATGGAAAACAACAAAGACACTGGTGGCATCTTAAATGCTGAGAAGTTCTACCATGACATGAGAGCTTTCTGAAGCTGGCCTGCCATCCCATCGAGACTGAGTTATGGCCTTACAATCTTAGGCCAAATGTGTGCTGTAATAAGCACCTATTTTGTAGGTCACCTGTTCCTAGAGCCAACATATGTTGGAGGTGACCTGGTGGCCCGTCAACAACAACAACAACAACAACAACACACACACACACACACACAGAGTTATTGCTCTGCATATTTTCAAGAATAGGTCCTCTCAGTTGTAGAACACTTGCTTCCCTTTTAGATCTTGTAGAAAATCCTTCTTGGCAAGTGAAATAATGGCCACATATTTCTGGCTATTCTAGAGCCCTGAAATCATGTTTGGGAGAGGATACAGCTGCCAAGCTATATGGTCGCAGGCAAGTTGGCTGCAATTCTGTTTTCATCTTCTTCTTTTTAATGAAAGGGTCATTCCTCCTACATACATACAAAATGTTTTCATTTCCTTAATTGGAAGCAGGCAAGTAAGTGTCTAAATAGCTTGGTTTCACAGTCCCTGGCAATTGCTAAATTTCGGGGGAAGTTACTCTGCAGCCAGATTACTACATATTCATACTACATATTACTACATGACTCTTTCCATCTTCTAATGAATGCAATCATCATCATATCAAGAAATTTCACACGGTATTATAAGCGGCTACAGTTCTCAGAAATAACACCATCGGAGCTGCAAAAAACGGCAATATTAGGATCAGCACACATTCTGCACCAATATTTAACAGATACTTAGGTTTTTGGTTAAAAAAATTATCTGTTACATAATGCTTTGATTGACTGTGTCTGCTATTGTTGAGGGAGGAGGAGGAGGAAGAAGATGATGAAGAAGGAGAAGAATATGCTGTCTTATGGTGACCTTTTCAGTGTTTTCCAGGTCAAGAATACTCAAGAGTAACTTCCTTCTGGGTGCCGACCAAAATTGTGCAGCTGACCCAAAGTCACACAGGCTGGCTTTATTCACAGGATGCACATAGTGGGGAATCGAACTCCCAACCTCTAGCTCCACAGCCAGAGACCAAAATCAAAAGGATGGGGTTTTCCCACTGCTACAACATTTTCTTTCCATGAATATAATTCTTTAATAGCACTTAGACTTGCCAGGGAATTCTGGGCTTTCTTTGGCATAGAGATGGGAACAAAATTTGAAAACTTTCTAATTTTCTCCAAAGTCTCACAAACCTGAGGTTTCCAGCTGAGTCTGGCCTGTACAGCACCAAAACTCATGGGCTTGTAGTGAGAATCCAGATCTCATTTTATTTTACTGTATTTTAATGTTATTGGTTACTCTTTCACAGAAGTTTCTGCCAAATTCTGTACAGCCCAGGACCCTTTCTGGGGAATACTAGGCAGAAAAGAACCCACTTTGTGCAAAAATTCTGAAAAGAAACCTTCATGTCGGTGTTGCTTCTGGGGGAAGAAAAAAAGATAAGCACATAATATGAGCCAACATTGTGATGTGGCTGCAAAAAAGGCGAATACTATTTTAGGCTGCAGTAACAGGAGGATGCTCTTCAGATCCAATAAAGCACTAGTTCCCCCTCTATTCAGAACTGGTTAGGCATCATCTAGAGCACTGTGTCCAGTTCTGGATGCCACATTTTAACACGTATGGCAACAAATGGGAGCAAGTTCAGAGGAGGGCAAGAAGGATGATCAGGGAACTGGAAACCAAGCCTTATGAGGAAAGACTGAAAGAACTGGGCATGTTTAGCCTTGAGAAAAGAAAACTGAGGGGGGATAGGGTAGCACTCTTCAAATACTTGAAAGGCAGTCCTATAGAGGAGAGGCAGGATCTGTTCTCGATCATCCCAGAGTACAGGACATGTAAGAATGGGCTCAAGTTACAGAAAGCCAGATTTCTGCTGAATATCAGGAAAAAAAACTTCCTAACTGTTAGAGGAGTACAACCATGAAACCCATGACCTCGGGAGGTGGCGAGGGCTCCAACGCTGGAGGCCTTCAAGAGAAAACTGGACCACCGTCTGCCAGATGTGCTTTGACTTGGATTCCTGTCTTGATCAGGGGGTTGGACTGGATGGCCTTTGAGGTCCCTTCCACTCCACGATTCTAGGATTTTATGAAATCAGCATCGTTTTTGGTTCCCTGTTGGTGTGGTGCATGTCCTCCTTCTGGTATATGACAATACACAAGAAATCCAACATAATTTGGAAAAAAAATATGAAACGCTATTTGGGCACAGGGAAATCTCTCAGCACGGAGAAGTGCCTCCCGTTTTCTTTCCCTTTGCTTTTTCACTGAGAACCGCAGGCTCCGAAATACATATTCCCTGCTTCGGAACCGAACAAACACCCTCACAAAGCAAAACGGGGCTAGTTCACAAGATGTGAGCTGAAGCACAGCTTATGACGGAAGAGAGAGGACATCTTTCATGATGACACACACACACCCCTGCTCAGTGCCTTGTCTGGTTTGGGCCTCCGACTAATGGATATCTCCCTAGAGAATGATTTAGACACCAGTGGGGCCAACGGGTGGAGATGGAGACAGCGTTGCGCACTTGAGTCTCCGCTGAGCCAGACGTGATGCTGCATATCTTCTGCTTTGTTTTCTTTTCCCATTTACTTATTGTTTTTCCCCTTTCAGCCAGAAAGGGAAAAAAGGGCAACGCCCGACGCTTTTCTCTCTCGGACGTCCTCGTGCCTCTGAATGCCGACCAGAGAAGCAAACGCAGTGTGGGGGGGTTCCAATTAGAAAAGCATGTTTCAAAAAACCCAACCTTCTCTTTCAGCCCCTTTATTTTGTTTCGGCTGCATCTCAGCTTTGTCTGTACCGCCGGCAGAAATATGTATCTAATATTGCATCAAGCAGACGGTCTCTGCTGAGACACTGTGGGAGATGTGAGGGAGTCTGACTTCCCTTTCACACACCCCTCAAGTCCTCCTTTCCCCAATCCTTCATTGCAGATAAAAAAATAATGAAGTAATAATAATTTTAGAACCAGGAATGGAGGCTGGAATCGTGGGACTTAGGGTCAAGTTGGACTTATGTTGCCACTGACTTGGACATGACTCAGGTTATTATTTTTTTCTGATGACTAGGACTTGACTTCTGACTTAGAACCCACTCCACCCCTCCTTTCGTTGTGGAGGGGAAAAAGCTTGCTTTCAATAGGGACTTGGGACTTGAGACTTGGTTCCAAAGACTTAGTACCAAGTCTGTCATCCCTGCTTAGAACATCACGGCTGGAGGGGACCCGGTGGATCACGGAGTCCAGCCCTGCCTTGCCAAAGAGGCACACCTTATGGGACATGATATTTTGAGATGCTGATTTATTTATGTCTGGAGTTTTCGCAACACATCCTTACATGCACTCATTGGTGACAGTTAAAAGCTTTTCCGTGTGTATGTTTTACACACTGTGCCGTCAAGTTGGAGCTGAGTTATGGAAGCCCTCATAGAGCTTTCGAGGTGAGAGAGAGATATATAAGGAGTTGTTTTAATAGTTCCACAACCAACAGTGAGTTTCCATGGCTGAGCGGGGATTTGAACCCTGATCTCCAGAGTCCTAGTCCGTCACTCTCGCTACTACATCACAATGTTTATGAAAAGTTTGCCTACCACTCCTTTATCCTCACAACAAGCCTGTGAGGAAGATTCTGGGAGGAGAGAGTAACTGGTCCAAGAGATGGAATAGCAAAATTATTCCCTGCTACCATTATGTAGTAAGGGACGTGGTGGCGCTGTGGGCTAAACCGCAGAAGCCTGTGCTGCAGGGTCAGAAGACCAAGCAGTCATAAGATGGAATCCACGCAACGGAGTGAGCACCCGTTGCTTGTCCCAGCTCCCGCCAACCCAGCGGTTCGGAAGCGTGCAAATGGAAGTAGATAAATAGGGACCACTTCGGTGGGAAGGTAACAGTGTTCCGTGTCTAAGTCACACTGGCCATGTGACCATGGAAGATTGTCTTCGGACAAAAACGCTGGCTCTATGGCTTGGAAACGGGGATGAGCACTGCCCCCTAGAGTTGAACACGACTGGACAAAAATTGTCAAGGGGAACCTTTACCTTTACCTTTACCATTATGTATGCAAAGAGATTTCTTAAGTGATTTGGGTCCCCTTGTACTCTGGCCCATGAAGACCAGGCGGGAACCCATTGAGAACAATCTGACATGTTTGCAGGCAAATATCACTTGGATCTGTTCAGACTTAGATTCCATAGTTGATGTGGATGTCACCCATGGATTCATGGATGCCACTTTGGTCCTTGCTTGATTAGGGTTGTGCCCCCTGAAGGGCTGAACGAGATCCTTGGAAATATGAGAGACCTTGCACTTCATGGGTCATGGAAGCCACCTCGTAGACCGGCCACCTGGGTAAAAGGGAGTGATGCAGCAAGACAGGATTGCTTAAAAGTATTTTAAGGACAGGACTGCACTAGTAAAACTGTTGGTGAAAAAGCTTTCCTTGCACCTTACCCTACAAGATAATGGCCGGCCAGTTTTCAGTACCCCATTCTTAGGCAAGGCATTGGGGCATGTGGTTCAGACAGTTATCCAAACCAATTTCTAGGATGTGTTCTGCATCATCTCAGAGTGCAGGGCATCTAACAATAAGCTGCAGGAAGTCAGGAAATCAGGAATATCAGGAAAAACTTCTTAACTGTTAGAACAGTACAACGATGGAGCTCATGACCTTGGGAGAAGGCGAGCGCTCCAACACTGGCAGCATTCAAGAGAAAACTGGACAAACTGGCTTTGATTTGGATTCCTGCCTTGAGCAAGGGGTTGGACCCAATGGCCTTTCGAGCCCCTTCCAATGCCATTCTTCTAGAATTCCATCTGGTTTCAGTCTGGGATAGGTAAGGGACAGAGGAGGCTCTTGTTGCCTTAGTAGATGCTAGGAACGTGACCAGATAACTGTGCATTTGTTGATTCTGCTAGACCTCTTACTGCCTTTTGGTTCCATTGACTATGCTATCCTTCTGTGACATTTTCTGAGATGGCACTGTGAGGCACTGCAGTCCTTCCTGAAAGCCAAGGATGTAAGGTGTTACTGGAGGACTTCCCTTCAACACCTTAGTTCTGCTGGTTTCCTCCAGGGCTCTCGACCCTACATCTAAACACGAAACACTCCCTGGCAGTTTAATGCACTGGTTCTTAACCTTTGTTACTCAGATGTTTTTGGACTGCAACTCCCAGAAGCCTTCACCATCAGCTCTGCTGGCTGAGGTTTTGGGGAGTTGCAGTTCAAAAACACCTGAGTAACAAAGGTTAAGAACCACTGGTTTAATGCATTTCCCCCCCAAGAAAAAGGTGATGGGCACAAAGCCAAACCAGACATTTCACCTAACTTGCCCAGCTACCAAAAATAGTTACCCATATCTTCCTAACCATGTGCTGTCAAGTCAGTTCTGACACATGTTGACCTTTTTCATGGTTTTCCAGGTAGATTATACTGAAAAGTGGTTTACTTTTTCCTCCTCCTGTGATGTACCTTGAGACAGTGCAGCTTGCCCAAGGATCCATAGGCTGGTTCTTCCCCTAAAAGGCCCACTGGGGAATTGAACTCTCAACCTCTGCCCCTGAAGCGAGGTACCTAAACTAATGAGCTATCCCACCAGCTAATAATTGTGTGCTGTCAACTCAATTCTAACGTAGGGTAACCCTTTTCAGGGTTTTCTAGGCAGAGAAGACTCCAAAGTGGTTTCCCATTCCCTTCTTCTGGAGGAGGGCCCCCCCCTGGGACAGTGCAGTTGGCCCAAGGCCACCCAGGCTGGCTCTTCTCCCAGGAGGCCCAGTGGGGAGAATCGAACCCCCAATCTCTGGCTCCACAGCCTGAGACCTAACTCATTGAACTATCCAGCCAGCTAATAATTATGCCATTAGGTAAATTCTGATTTATGGTAATTCTGTTTCAGGGTTTTCCAGGTAGAAAATATTCATGAATGGTATACATGGGGATTCAGTCACTGAGAAGGATAATGATGGGATGTAACTGTTGCCATTGGGAGAGGAGGATCCTCCTTCATCACCATGATCATCAACGTCAACCTTCCGACCTTCTGCCTCAGCGTACGGCGTTGAAAGGGTTTCGCAGTACAAAGAAGGAGAGGGGGAGAAAACCACCAGCAGCAAATCAATAAAAATACAACTTTCGAAAATAATGAAACACAAGAGGCAGCAGATAATACAAACAAAGGAGCGGGCAGTAAAATAGGAATACAAATCAGGGGGACAGAAAGGTGTTCAGTTCTGTTTGACCTGACATTGGGGATGGAGCTGAGGACATCTCCCAGGCTAGGGCATCGAAAGGCTCCTCTACAAGACTCTGTTGTGTATCACAGCTAATTGAGCTTCTTATGAATACCCTCCCTGGCACCCTTTCTGTGCCCTGATCCCGTGTGATTAATGAAGTTAGCAAGAGTCAGGCCCGATTATAGCTGGACCACCAACCATCACCGAGGACCTCCAGGTAGGCCTAGGAATAGGTCCTACCTAAAATCCTGAAGGGTTGTAGCTACTGGTCAGAGACGACAATCCGGGACCACAGACCTCACATAGAAGGGGACTTCCATATTCTTATTCCATGGGGCCTACAGCTGTGTACAAATGGCCTCCAGAAATTCTCCACCCTGTTTGTAGGATGGAAAATATAACCCATGAATGAGAGATACAGTAGGAACCCCGTATCAGCAGGGGATCTATACCAACACCACCCCACCGTAGATGCTGAAAAATATGGATTTGTGTTCACTATAATAATACCAAATGCTGTATAAATCATGGTCTCTGTCTCTCTCTAATGGCCAGTTCTGTAACTTCATCTTCAGAAATATATATATTTCTAGGATTTTTCTTTTAATACGGTACGTTAATGTTTTCAGACTGTGGATAAGTGAATCAGTGGTCCTACAGTTTCTTAGGGGTGGGACTCACCATTAACAGTTTCTCTCTTTCTGAAGGGGTTGCTTTTGTTCTACCAGCACTTAATGTGACAGAATGCTACACAAATATGTCCTCACGGGTCGACCCACCCGTGGTTTCCATGTTTCTCTTTCTTGGCTAATTTGGGGTCCAAGCTACTTAAGAGACTGCATTTCCCTCTATCTAGAAATCCCTGGGAAGGGTTGCTGCTGCTGCTGCTGCTGCTGCTGCTGCTATTATTATTATTATTATTATTATTATTATTATTATTATTATTATTATTATTATTATTATTATTATTATTATTATTATTGTTGTTGTTGTTGTTGTTGTTGTTGTTGTTGTTGTTGTTGTTGTTGTTGTTGTTGTTGTTGTTGTTGTTGTTGTTATCGTCGTCGTCGTCGTCGTCTTCGTCTTCGTCTTCGTCTTTGTCGTCGCCGTCGTTGTCGTTGTCGTTGTTATTGTTGATGCTGTTCCTGTTGTTGTTCCTGTTGCTGTTGTTAGAAAAGAATGGAACTGAGTCTTGTTAGACCCATGAAGCAGGGTTTCTGAGGAAGTGCTTCATTAGGGAACCTCTAAATCCACCTTGATTTTATCCAAGGAAGAGAATTCATCCCTCCCAGCATCGCTCTCCTGGCAGCAATGAGCTCTGGGGGGCCATCAACCCACAGGCTTATTGTGTACGGAATTCTAAAGCATTTGCTGTTTCTAAAGGGGAATCACGTGTCAGTTTGAAAGGGTCTTCCCAATAATAAGGGCGATTTGCCTCCCAACTCACAGACACGTGCCCGCCACTAGCCTTATGATCTCACTCACGGTCCTTGAATCTAAAGCTTACAAGGCACACAAGGCTGTTTTCAATTATTTTCCTTTCAGAATGAAGTTTAAGCGCTTCCTTTTATGCACGGCTGCGTGATTCCCACACTCAGGGGGGCAGGCGGGCTCCCTTTCAGAGGAACCTCCCCTCCTCCCCTTTCTTCTTTTTCGAAAATAAAATAATCTTTTCTTCCCCGGTTCCTTTTCAGGATGAAAATAACCCGAGGCAGACTCAAACAAAGCAAAAGGATGCTTGCTTGCTTGTTTTCCTTCCTTCAGAAAAGAAAAAAACCCTACAAAGCAATGAATGGAATCATTGAAGATTTAAAGTGGGCACGGTGAAGTTCATAGGCTTTGTGGCTTCCCTAAGCATGTTTTTGTGACTCCTTAGGCTGATATAATAATTGCATGCCGTCACGTCAATCCTGACTTATGGAGACCCTTCCCAGGGTTCTCCAGGTATTTATTAATTTATTTATTTTATCTGTTGGATTTGTACCCTGCCCATCTGGTCTATATGACCACTCTAGGCAGCTTCTCTAGGTAGAGAAGACTCAGAAGTGGTTAACCCTTCCCTTCTTCTAGTAGCATCCCGGGGCTGTGCAGCTGGCCCAAGGTCACCCAGGCTGGCTCTTCTCCCCAACGGGGATTCAAACTCCCAATCTCTCAGTCTTCAGCCAGAGACCTAACCCACTGAGCTATTGTAAGGGGCTATAAAGTCTTTGATTCTTCTTTGCCATGAGGCACATAAGAGTTCCGTCAGGCAAGAACAAACCAAAACAAAGGCAGACACAACATTAATGAAAAATAAAGAAAATAAATAGGTTCTGGCACCTTATAGACTATCTGGGCTCTGCTGTCTCCCACCCACCTTGGAAGATGCTCTGAAGAGCCTCCACCTCTTGAAGGGCAGCTTGGTTGAAAGCTCAACAGCCACGTCTTTGACCTCAGGTTCTTCTCTTCTCAATGCACCCTCTTCCCACTGCTTCTGCTGCCCTAGAATGGCTGCTGCTTTCACAAGTGAATCCCAGCCCACTCCAACTTGCCTTTCCCCAGAAGAACCGGGCCACCGCCTCTGGAGCCCCCCAAAGCTTCAACATCCCAGCTTGCCACCATGCCCGACGTCCTCACCATCCCACCCTCTCCTCTAGCAAACTAATGCAGAGGGTTCAACCTGGTGCCTTTAAGGAGGACCATGGAGGATCTTCTCCTCCTCTTCTCCAGTCCACACCAACAGTCCTGCCCCTCGACTATCTGACTGGCAGTCCAGACTTACTGGCAAGACAGAGCCTCCAGGGAGCTTCAGAAGACCTCCAAGGCCAACGCTGGAGGTGGGGTGGGTGGACACTCCATTATTTATTTATTTATTTTTGGAAACTCCAGATGGAGCTAATGCAGGGCATCGAGATCTGGGTAACCTTCTGAACAGCCAGCTGCTTTCTCTTTTCTGTGGGAAAATTTACAGTAGAACTTCAGCATGGGCCATAAAGTGAGTGAGTGAGTGAATTTTCTTCCCATCCATCTCATGATCTCAAGAGGGAGAAATCTGCCATCACGCTGCTGCCTTTTCGATTCTCCAGCCTGCTTGCCTACCTTAAAAATGTACACCCTTCACATCTTTTGCTCTCGAGAGATGCCCAAAGGGACTCCGATTTAATTAGACTCCTTCAGGGAAAGTGGCTTGGAGATAGAAGCTTATGGCCACTGCCTTGTTATGAGGTGTTTGAATTGCAGAGCTCCTTGGATCTCTTAAGAAAGCTATTTTTAAGAAAAGGTTAAGGCTGTAATTACTATTATAATCCTAATGATCATCTGTGGAATTGTGCCGTTTACTTTAAACATTGTTAAGTTGTCTGCGCCTCCCCGCCTTCTTCCCAGTGGGGAAGTGTCTAGGCTAACTCTGCTTGGCATATGGCAAATTCATGTTTATCCTTCTGTCACATTAATATTTCTTACATTAAGAGAATCGTAAAGGAAAGGAACTAGCCAATATAACATTCAAATCTTTATTGCTGCAAAGAGGGCTGGTCGTTGATCGGCTCAAGATAAGAAATCAGACTGGAGTTTTAATTTCTTCATGTTTTTTCCTCTCTTAACAGAGGATGGACTTCATCGTGGCTATTTATGCTTGAAATGTAGCAGATCGAAACAAGGATGTTGGGTTGCATTCAAACCAGTCCCTCCTTTCCTCCAGTTCCTTTTCTCTTTCATGCTTTTATAGGGTTTTTTTTTTAACCTTAAACTGATCAGCTGGAGCAACCTCTGTTTTCATTTCTTGTTATGTGACTGATGTGTTCTAATAATAATAATGAGCCATCAAGTCAATTCTGACTTATGGCTACCCTTTTCAGGATGTTTCAGAATACACAAAAGTGCTTTACCATTTCCTTCCACTGGGGGCGGTGTGGGATGGTGCAGCTGGCCCAAGGCTACCCAGGCTGGCTCTTCTCCCTGGAGGCACAAGTGGGGAATCAAACTCCCAACCTCTGGCTCTGCAACCAGAGACCTAACTGAGCTATCCAGCCGAGCTCACATAGAGCACCAAAGCCTGTTCTGATGAGAGAGAGAGAGGAAGGAAGGAAGGAAGGAAGGAAGGAAGGAAGGAAGGAAGGAAGGAAGGAAGGAAGGAAGGAAGGAAGGAAGGAAGGAAGGAAGGAAGGAAGGAAGGAAGGAAGGAAGGAAGGAAGGAAGGAAGGAAACATGTACACTCCCAAAAGAACAGAAGTCAACACTGAAAGTGGACATCCAGAAACATTTTTTCTGGAAGGAGTTTTGGTTGTTGCTGTTCTATTTGCTTGCTTGCTTGCTTGCTTGCTTGCTTGCTTGCTTGCTTGCTTGCTTGCTTGCTTGCTTGCTTGCTTGCTTGCTTGCTTGCTTGCTTGCTTGCTTGCTTGTTGACCTTTCTTGGTCTGGTGTGGCCCCCAGCCCCACCAAAGTTATCCGCAGTGCTGTCAAAATACCAGATTCATGGGAAATGAAATAACACATCTCATTTCCTACAATCCTTGTGGAGTAAGTACAGAACATCCCCCCCCCCGAGCAACCTTAATTTCAGGTTTCAGCCCTTTGAAACAGAGTTACAAGATGGAGGAATGCCACACTCAGTAATATTACCAGGAGAAGGATCTTAGAATCATCATTGATCACAAGATGAATATAAGCCAGGTGTGCAATATGGCTGCAAAAAAGGGCAAATGGTCTTTTAGGCTGCATTAACAGAAGTATAGTCTCCAAATCTTATGACATGCTAGTCCCCCTCTAAGCCTGGGAGTTAGGAAAGTTTTAAGGATCAGATCATACTTTTGCACTATTAAAGAGCAGGCCGGGTAGGTGGGGCTCGTCAGCCATGGAAGGCAGCCCATCTAGGAGAAGGAAAACTCCGATTTCAAACCTCCACTTCCTTGCGGCTATATCCACTCATGGAAAACGCTGCAGGAGTTAACCTCGAGGCAAAATCCGGAGCTGGAGTCCTGAAGGCAGCATGTGTTGTTCTGCCAACTCCTGCGACATTGCTGGAACCAGTTGTATTGGCTCTTGCCTTTCCACTGGACCATTTCAGCAATGTGGAGAGGGGGGATCTGCTGCTTGGGTAACAGCCTATCCTCCATATTACCTTACCCGGGCTTCATGCTCTGGAGAGGACACTTCTCGATTCAGAGCATGTTACCATAGTCTCTCGAGACTGAAGGATGCCTATACAACCTCTTGAGTCCTGTGTCTATTTCTGGACACCACACTTCAAGAAGAATGCTGACAAACTGGAGCAAGTTCAGAGGAGGACAACAAGGATGATCGGGGGCTGGAAACCAAGCCCTAGAAGGAAACACTGGAAGAACTGGGCATGTTTAGCCTTGGGAAAAGAAGACTGAGGGGAAATAGGATTGCATTCTTCAATCCGGCTGACAGATGGAGTATGGGCAGGATCTCTTCTGAATCATCCCAGAGTGGAGGACACATCATAATGGGTTCAACGTACAGGGAGCCAGATTTCAGTTGAATATCAGGAAAAAAACTTCATAACAGTTAGAGCAGTACGACAATGGAATCATTGCCTCAAGAGGTGGTGAGCGTTCCAACGCTGGAGGCATTCAGGAGAAAACTGAACCACCATCTGTCTGACCTGCTTTAATTTGGATTCCTGCATTGAGCAAGGGGTTGGACTCGATGGTCATATAGGCCCCTTCCAACTTCATTATTCTAGGATTCTATGAAACTTGGAATGACTACCCAAACACACTTCCCCCTTTGTAAAAGAAATCACAGCTCCTTTGTAAGAAAATGAGAAAGCGTGTGTTTCATAGACAAATATAATTGAGATTGGAAAGCATGATAGAGATCCCAAGTCTGACAATGTTTGCTCCCTAGGCTACGTTTTTGGCCCTGTAGTCTCGAGGAATGAGATACTGCTGATCTGCAACCCCACCAGACATGCACAGTGACTCTTCTCTTTTTGGCCGTGGTATTCTCTTTTTGGCCGTGGTATTGAGTGCAACTTTAGGTATCATCATCATCTTAAAACTCAAGACCTGGAAGGGACCCTATGGATCATCGAGTCCGGCTCCTTTTCTAGGAAATAAAAGGAGATCCATGTGGTCATTGCATAATACAAGTGCAAGAGTTGGTGATACCTTTCTAGACCACTAAAAAAAGTCATCATGCAACGTGTGAGCTTTCATGGATCAAGACCACTTCTTCAGGCATACACCAGTGTCATGGCAAGATGAATTTCACCAGATGCATCTTTCTTAGATGCAAGCCAGGGAAGATGTAGGCAGCATGAGAGTGTTGTTTTAATGTTACTGCTGAGGTAGCTGTGGATTGAATCTGTCAAGGGGGCATAGTGGAGAATCGAACTCACAACAAAATATTTAAACCACTGAGCTCTCCAGCAAATGTCACATTAGGATGCACGATCTTGCCACCATAGCTTCCCTCCCAGCCCAGGTGCCTCTCTGTTTATTATCAACCATTATCACGGACTTTTCTCCAACCTTTGTTGTGATGGATTTACTTAATTCAAAACATGTTTCCCTGTTCTGCTTGTTGTTCAAAGCAAAAGGAATGGGCTTCACCTTTGGGTCCGGCCTCCATCTGACAGACGCCCTGGATCTCCTGGAGGCTCAACACAATGTGTTCTCTCTCAAAACAATAAAGACATCTCTTCCCCCACCTAATGTTTCCCAATCTGTCTTTGTCTGGCTGTTTCCCCTCTGTTTCCAAGGGGGGGGGGAAGACGGCTTTCCAGATGCCCCCTCCTCTGTGGTATTAACTCTGTTACAGAACAGATGGGAAGCTGTTACGAGTTTTCCAAATTCTAGACCATTGTTTTCTCCTACAGGCAACGCTTACTCACTTGTGACATTGCTTACTAACAATCCCACACACGGCTGATTGTTCAGGAGCGTGACACCGTCCCCGAGTGCCATCCACGACACAATGAGGGGCCTCCAAGACACTCATAGAAGGCAATCTTTCATTACAGCAGTTGCACGTGATCCCGAAAATAGCTCTATTTATCACCAGCGCTGTAATTCTTTGCTTAATGAAATCCACATACCCTTTTCAAAGATATCCAAGATTTATGTCGCCCAACCTCCAAGTAGCAACCTCAGGCTGAATTGCTTGCAAGGGAACTAATCTGTTCTCAGGCAAGCTTGATTTGCAACTACAACGGGCCAGAACTCGGATTGTTACTTTTACAGGGTAATTAGTTACAGTTAAGGTTCCAGGAAAACCTAAAAGTAGTTCAGCACTGCTATAGGTAGAATTTTTTTTTAAAGCAACTCTTTACTTTCTCATTTTTCAAAAGCAACAAAAAACTAGTTACTTGTAGTTAGTTAGTTTTATGTAATCTGTATGCTACAAGCCATTGAACTGTAATATTAAAAATAATCTTCCCATATGTACCCTGTTGTTTTCTAAGTGTACAATGGTCTTCCTCTTCTCCTGCTTCTTCATAGAAAAGTGAAGTTGGAAGGGGCCTACAAGGCCATCAAGTCCAACCCTCTGCTTTCCACCTTTCCCAGCCTGATAGTCTTTTTCCAGAGAATCCTGCCTTCTCAAGATGTGTCCAGACTGCCTCAACTTCAATGTCATAGGATGTGAAAAATATTCACAGAATTCCTCATCCTCCTCACGTTTGTGTTTCTCTGTCTATCACCTCAACAAGGAATTTAACATCCACACATGACTTCTCATCTCCTCCTGACAGCAAGACTTACTGCTTTGATTTTCTTCGTTTAAGGTCCCATATTTCTCATAGATTCCTTTCCCTTTGAAAACTAAAACATACATACAGCCCAGGAAACCGATAAGGACTGGCTGGTTGTAGGAAGGATACAAACCACCCAGTTCAAGGCTTTGACTTGTCCGTCATGCTTAAACCTGAGAGCGATCCTTTGCACAATCCATGTTGACAAATTTGTAGGATTTTGCACAGACAGAAAACGAGCTAGACCGTCCCTAAATAGGAAGGCTTCATTTTGCTCACATGATTAGCAGCTAACTGCTGAAAGAGCTACCCTGTTCCCAATGGAAGCTGAGGATTTTGATTTCACAGGGATCATGAATTCGCTCCAGGCATCAGTCTGCTGGACTTCAAAAGTATCCCCTTTCAGAACCACGGACAGCTCCTGGAATCCCCAGGCTAAGCTTCAGAGTGGATAGATCCTCCCTACCTAATGTAAGTCATCAGCTTCCGCTGCTGATTTCTATGACTCTGCATTGTTCTTTCCACAAAGCTTTTTATGCTAATATCTGCCACTACACCTTATGGCAGAGAATGATATGCCTTGTGTATATAAGGGACTCCATCTGTCATTAATCTCCTTAACCTGCTAGTTTCAGGATTGACCTCGTTCCTTTGTGATGAAAAGGACAGAGAGAAGGGGGAAAATCTAGGCACTTTCTGCAGTCAGATGGCCTTCTCAGTCCTTATCCCCATGGATTAAACCTTTGCTCTGTGCTTTTCTCTTTTTCCTCTGACGGACTCCATCCGCTTGGGTGAAATTCTCCTGCACTTTGCATCATGTGACCTTCTGTTGGCCGAAGTTAACCAAGAGTTCTACCCAAGTGCCTGCTTGTGCAACTCATTGGGCAAGCAGGTTGTGCGACCATGGGCACAACTGAGTGCACAGCCAGTCACCCAAAAGGATTGGCCAACTGGAACCACAGAACTGCTTCCCTATTACAACATTGGTCTTGGGACAAATGTTGAATGAGGTTGTGAAATGTCAAGTTATGCAAAAAGACTGATGGAGAGTTCACTGGTTGAGGTCTCCAGCTGTGGAGCCAAAGGTTAGGAGTTCGATTCCCCCACAGTGCCTCCTTGATGGTCTGGACTTGGTGATCCTTAGGGTCTCTTCCAGCTCTGCAGTTCTGATGGTGTTGATGGTTTTGGCCATGGATTCTCATATCTACACTAGGGTGGTGGATTTGCTACCCTCAAGATGCTGTTGAAATACCTCTCCGGACCAATCTGGCCATTGGCTCTGCTGTCTAAGGTTGATGGGAGTTGTAGTCCAGCAGCAGCTGTGAGGCTGCACATTGCCCAAGCCAGGTATACCTTTTGTAGCTCATAGCTCTCCTCGGAAGAATTCCTTGTATCTAGGATTTGAGACATTGTGTGTACTTTTCATGAACCTTTACATCAGAGGAAGAGGAGAACCAGAATTCCAGTCTCTCTCTGCACTGTCTTAAAAATAACGGAGACTACACTAAAGAACCTTACATTCTTCCAAACTTTTTCAACTGCAAGGACTTTCCTGGTGGTGGTCTTGTGTTGGGTCAGGCAGGAATTTCTGCCCCGGACTCTTAAACTCGAGAGAACCCAACAGACTTTACTCCATCCTGAAAAGGAAGAGATTTGTTACTTCTGAGTGTATGTTTGAACAGAGACTCTAAGTTCACTTAAAACTACTATTCATATTTGTTTAAATAATAGATGAAGTTGGATATTTCCATGCATGGTGTGATGAACTCCTATCACACCCTCAAAAGACTACCTCGTTCTGCAAAGCTATCTTTCCCCCACCCAACCCAACCCCGATTTGGCCACAGTGACACATACCGTAGTTACACCTCAGCTGGATTACTACAACACACTCAACGTGGGGCTGCCTTTGGAAAATGTTCTGAAACTCCAAAGGGTCCAAAATGTTGCAACCACATTGCTAGCTGGGGCTGGACACGGGGAATATATATTCCCCCTGTTACTGGCTTTCGACTCATCATTTCCAGGCCCAATTCAAAGTTCACACTATCTAGAAGACTGCATTTCCCCTTATGAGCCTGCCTGGAGTTTTAAGGTCATCAGCGGAGGCCTTTCTCTTGATCCCACTGCCCTCACAGGTGCATTTGGTGTGGACATGGGAGAGAAGGGCCTTCTCTGTCTTTGCTCCCAGACTGTGGAACTCCCTCCCACTGGATGACCTTTCTCTTCAAGCAGGATTTTCCTTAGCGACTGGCAGTCTGGGAGGCTTTTTTTCAAACTTAATTGTTGCACTCTGTTGATTTTCAATGTATTTTCAATACTGATTTTATTTACTATTTTTACTTACTTGTTCAATTCCTTTTAAATATTTGTCTACTTACTGTTTTTAGCTTTTAAGTATTGGCCCTTTAATGATGTAAGCCGCCTTGGGTTCTTCTAAGGAGAAAGGCAGAGTAAAAATATTTGAATTGAATTTAATTTAATTTAAATCAATCAATCAATCAATCAATCAACCGCTAAGGAAGGAGCAAATCTATTAGGTCTCCTTTGGATTTAATTTCATTGGAATTTCTGTTGCCTGGGTAGCTCAAGATCTATATTTCCTTCCTTTGGCATACTGGTTTATTTTTAGGAACAGACTTTTAAGCTAGTGCCAAAATAGATCTTTTTTTAATTAAAAAAAGAAACAAAGCATAAGCACTATTCAGGGAGCAGGGTTTCATGTAAGAGTTTCCTGTTCCAAATCCAGTAAAGACTCCATTGACTTATTAGCCTCAATTAACTAATTTGCCTCATGCCCTCTAATTATTTAAGGCCAGAATGTTGCACAAGGTGGCGTAAACAAGGGAGTGACGGAATATTCTGTGCCGCTTCCTTACTAATGCCTGATGCCAGTTTGATCGGTGGTTGGGGGCTAACCAGTGTCTCTTCCTCCCCATCACAGCATCTCCTCCTGCTCCAAAGGGGTCGATGCAGAATTTGAACTAGATTCCGGAAAAGCATCAGGACATTCCTCTCTCAAGTCAACGCCTTTGTTTGAGGCATGGTGCCTTCTCGCTCATCGCAGACGGAAAAGCGGAGCGCGCTTTGGTACTTCCGCACCACCAATTCTCAGACAATGAATAATGAGCTCCTGTCCCCTCCTCTTACACGTAGCTGAAGGCAGAGCAGAAGGAGGTGAACATTGTAAGCAGTTGCTCCGCTTATTCAGAACAAGCCAGCTGAACCAGCTTCTAAATTAGGGTCTGCTGGTTCATGGTAATCAGGAGGAAGCAAGCAGCCCAAGACGCACAGTTAAAGATCCGAAACGAAAACCATGGAGTGTGTTGACAAATATAAACCCTTTAGAAATTGTTATGAATGAAGAGTGGGAGTCGAGCCAGGCTATAAGAGACAGCGTTGAGGTGGCCTGGAGCAGCTTAAGATGAAAAATGTCACATGCACCAACCATGTAAATTTGGCTTAGAGAATTGTGCCTTGTATAGCACTGCATTTTCTCAGTTTGATTGCATGGCACAGAATTTTGGACAGGAAGGCAGGCTGCTATGGAAAATTGGCTAGCGGTTAAAACGGGGAATTATCAGAGTGCTAAGAATTTCTTGGATTAAAAAATGGTCGAAGAGGGAAGGCTCAACTGAATTCATAAAGGGCAGGAAAGCATAAAACATGTAAAAGGCAGGAATCTGGTGTGTTTTGGTCATGTCCTGTAAAACAGAAAACACAGATTGTTACAGCTTATCATTCCAGGGGGGAAGGGGGGCGGAAATAGGAAAAGCACAAA
Source organism: Pogona vitticeps (assembly GCF_051106095.1). Classification (NCBI taxonomy): domain Eukaryota; kingdom Metazoa; phylum Chordata; class Lepidosauria; order Squamata; family Agamidae; genus Pogona; species Pogona vitticeps. The sequence continues at coordinate 1,823,530 of NC_135796.1, forward strand.
ACCAAGGAGAACAAATGAAAATCCAGAGCTCTTCTGCTTACTATAATTCACACTTGTGGAAAAACAGACCTAACAATTGCTTTGTGTTTGGGTGAGAAGGGGTTGACTGATGAAATAAGGAGTCCACCTCTGGGGCTTCCCCCTTGCGTGGTGTCACTTTGTGAATGGTAGTGAGCACAAGAGGGGATCCTGCAGACCATCTTGACTGCTGCCATGGGTGCTGTCAACATTCCGGCTGCGCTTTGCTATGTAAAGCTTGGCATCCTTTTTCCTGCTAGCAACGTGGGCACAATGATGTGCAGCAATACTGAGCCATTTCCTGACTTTTTTTACATTGTGGGTACAGTAGCTCCATTTCCCTTCATTCATGAACCATGGGTTTTCTGCAGAATTGAATCAACATGCAGGATGTTGTAGGGGAGAAGGGGGTAGTAGAAGGATCCAAATCTTATTAAAGTTGTCCATCTTAGCCTACGGCCGGTCTCAGCACTTCTGAAATTTATTGGGATACCCTACTGCTCAAGAGAAAGGTCAGGCAACTATTGTGGAGTTTGGCAAAGATATATATCAGAGAACCACACACTTTCCCGTTCCTCAATGTCGCTACACCCCTTCCTCTCTCAGCAAGGGTGGCCCTTCTCTTGGGGCAGATTGGACACCAGCACCCCAAAACCCCAACATTTCTCCCAACCAGAAGGGTTGGGAATGCAAGATTTGAGCAGTAGGAGTGATCTCCAATGCTTCCCCACAATGAAAACCTTCTTTCTTTGAGTTCTGGATCATCTCCACTAGAGTTGATCCACTTACAGCCCAGATCAGGTTCAACACAGTTGGGGGCCACGCTACCTGTCGAAATGACTTTTCCCCAATGTCCTCTGTCTGACCCACCAGAGCATCTCCATCAGGTAGTCACCCCAAGAGAGACCCAGAGGTCCTTCACTAGAGATGGTGCCTTCTTGATGGTGGCTCCCGTGTTGTGAAACCAGCTCCTGGTGGATCTATGCTTGGCCTCCTCCCTCCTCATGTTTAGAAGACAGCTTTAAAAGTTGCTTTTCAGGAAGGCTTTGCACGCCAACCCCATCTGATTCCAATCTTTTGCTCCCTGTTCTGCCATCATTCAGATGACTGTTCTCGGTGCCGTCTATTTTGATTTTATTCACATCTTAGTTTTTGTTAAATTATTATGTTTTAACCATTGTGGTAAACTGCCCAGAAAACTGCTTGGCACTGATGGGGAGGAATAGAAATCAAAGAAAGAAATAATAAATAAATAGAAGTTGATCCCCATGCTCCCAACACCTCAGGAAGATTAGCTGAGACAATCCCTCTTAAGTCCAGCAATCCAGAATGTGAACGGTCGAATGCAATTGTTGAGAGTATTTGGATAAGAAAAGTTGAAGAAGGGCTGGACGATAAGCTGATTCTCTACCAGAGTGGGTAGTTTTAACACCCCATCAGTAAAGAGGCTTAAGTTGAGGAACACTTTTTCTTCCAACCCCAGTAGACTTCAGCCACCACGGCTTCTAAGGCTTTCTCTGATCCATGGATCACATTGTATTCTTCAAACTGGAAAGTTGACCATTTGGGGTCAAGAGGGGAGGATCCTTGGAGGGTTATCTCCCCACAGATTCTGCCAGTGGCCTTGCCCAGTTAAATGCCTGCCTGTCACAAAACTGAAGGAGAACAAACCTATCCATCCTAAAGGAAATCAATCCTGAGTGCTCACTGGAAGGACAGATCCTGAAGCTGAGGCTCCAAGACTTTGGCCATCTCATGAGAAGAAAAGAGTCCTTGGAAAAAACCCTGATGTTGGGAAAGTGTGAAGGCAAGAGGAGAAGGGGACAACAGAGGATGAGATGGCTGGACAGGGTCATCGAAGCTCCCAGCATGAACCTGACACAACTCTGGGAGGCAGTGGAAGATAGGAGGGCCTGGCGTGCTCTGGTCCGTGGGGTCACGAAGACTCGGACAAGATTTAACAACTAAACAACAACAACACAAAACTGGCAAAGGAGTTAGAACCGCTGGGTAGCTCAGTGGCTTAGGTCTCTGACTGCAGAGCCAGAGGCTGGGAGTTCGATTCCCCCCACTGGGCCTCCTGGACAAGGGCTGGTCTCGATGATCCAGAGGGTCCCTTCCAGCTCTGCATTTCTAAGGTTATCATCTCAAAGGTATCTTTATTTGGGTGCACACTGTGAAGGATGTAAATCTTGTAGCCTTTTTTTTAAAAAAACTTTTTTAAACTTCTCTCCTTCTCCTGGTTCATTATCTTTAAATCAGACATGGACAGGACAACCCCTCAAACCAAGGAGATCTACCAAGGGAGGGTCTTCCACTGGTGGTCCTTCCAGGAGAGTAAGGTCCTAATAGAAGACAGATGGCTACCCTATGTTATTAACAGATTAGCCCATAGCTTCCCTCCTCTTTATTCCCTAATTTTGTTTCTCATGGGCTATCAAGTCAGCTCCCATTTATAGGCAGCCTTATGGATCCTCAACAGCCCTGCTCAGCTCTTGCAAGGTCAAACCCGTTGCTTCCTTTAGGGAGGAACTCTATCTCACATTGGGTCTTCCTCTCTTCCTGCTGCCTTCCACCTTTTGCAGCATTCTTGTCTTTTCCAGAGAATCTGGCCTTCTTATGATGTGCCCAAAGTTGGACTGGCTCAGTTTTGTTATCTTTGCCTCCAAGGATAGTTCAGGCTTGATTTGATCTTGGACCCACTTGTTCATCTTTCTGGCAATCCGGCGTACCCACAAAGCTCTCCTCCAGCACCACCTTTCAAGCGAATCAATTTTTTCCCTGCCACTTTTCTTAACTGTCCAGCTTTCACCCCTATACATGGTGAATGGAAAGACAAAAGTGTGGATGATCTTCATCTTGGTCTCTAGTGAAACACCGTTATAGCTGATGATCTTTTCTGATTCCTTCATGGCTGCCCTTCTGAGTCTCATCCTCCTTCTGATTTCTTGGCTGCCCTCTCCATTTGCCTTCCAGTTGCTTTGGGACATTTTGACGGGCCAAGGAGACGTTGCCTAAGAAATCATTATTGGGGTTCCCAACCCTATACCCTTACCCTTCTCTTCCGGGTGCGATCATTCACCACTTTTATTTTCTCTCAGAAGGCTTGCCGGATCTTCCAGGAACATCACATGGAACTTAATTCTAATATTTATTTACTTCAGAAGAGCTTTCAGTACTCCGTTCCTCAGTGCTTCAAGCACAAAGGGGGTAACATCGCTTTTCAAACCACAGTGGCGACATCCCCTCCGTACCCTGCCAGCAAAAATATTGATTATTTTTCTAAGCAGGATCAGCTTCAGGAACATCCGCTGCTCACCTGTGTCTGATCCCAGGTTTGAAAGCAAAGAGGGGATTGTGTGACGGAAGCCACCAGGGACTCTTTGCCTGCTCCAGTGTCTAGTAATGGGTCTCAGTGGTGAGTCATCATCCTACCACAGCTACAGCCAGCCTAACTCATTCAGGCTTGAACTCATTGCACTCCAAGCTTTTAAATAAGATCAAAAAGAACCAAGGAGGGCCCTGTGTTTCCACCCCTGGCATTTCTGCTCCAGGGAACTTATTTATAACTTGTGTGCTATGCCTCACCATCCAGATGATTTAAATCAAGAAAGTGAAATAACAGTTTTTTTCCCCTTCTGGGTGGATGCAATTGCTGGCTCTGAAAAACTGTTTTTCTAATTTTTGGAGGCATCCAGAAACAAGGGTGTTTGAGTTAGAGAAGGGCGAGGCCCCCACTAAACCCCTAAAACTAAACCAGGGAGTGGGGATTGAGATATGTCCAGTTTTGTCCGGCTCTAATGTTTGCCCCCTACTGACCCTTTCCAAGCCTTCTGTAGCCGTTGATAGGGGCTGGGTACAAAAATGTGGGCCCCCCAGCTCCGCCCAAGTGGTCCGCCCTTGGTTTAAGCACAGTTTCCCACAAAGTCCTCCATGTTGTTCCAGGAAAGGTAGCAAAACGTAGGGTCAACTAGTCATTCTCAGCATTTCGTATCATACCTCCTACTCGCCACTTTATATAATCATCTTCAGCATCTCAGAACTGCAGAGCTGGAAGAGACCCAAGGGACCACCAAATCCATCCCCTGTCGAGGAAGCACAAGTAGGGAATTGAACTCCCGGTCTTTGGCTCCACAGCCAGAGACCTCAAGCACTGCACCAGCCACACAGCTAACAATTGTGAGTCGTTGAGTCAATTCTCACTAATGGCAACCCCTTTCCAGGGTCTTCTAGGAAGAGACTACTCAGAAGTGCTTTACCATTTCCTTCCTCTAGGGGCACTGTGGGGCTGTGCAGTTGGCCCAAGGCCACCCAGACTGGCTCTTCTCGCTAGAGGCACAAGCGGGGAATCGAACTCCCAACTGACTCCCTAGTGAGAGAGACCTGGCTCACTGAGCTATCCAGATGAACACATGCCCTCCAATCATAAAAGCTAAAGGCTAACAGTTTTCATGAAGGACACCTACATCTATAGAGCACTCTATTATTATATATATTTGAGTAAGTTTTAAGGACATTGAAAGTAGGAGCAGTGATACTATATACTCCGGTGCCTTACATACCACTTCTTGAGATCCACTATGTTAGACAACGGTAACATCAGGAGGACCTTTATTTAGTTGATAGACCACACCTAAAGAGGGCTCATCAATGTTGCTTTGTCACCTTCAAGAGAAGGTGGGTGCATCAGGTCTTTGTTCTAGGATCATTAATGCTCAATATTTGCATAAATGATTTCATGAAGGCGTAGAAGGAATGCTCATCAAATCTGCACATGTCACCGAAGTGGGAGAGGTAGCTAATATTTCAGAAGACAGAATCAGAATCAGATTCACTTCCAGATGGCAATTGAAGAGTCCTTGCTGGAATTCTCAAACACCCACCAAGCCCTGAGAACTGTAGCAGAGACTCTTTAATTGTTGGCTAGGAACAAGCGAATGTTACAACTTTGGTTATGACTTGAGATCAGCTTCACAGATAAGAGACTGGGGCCGAAACAGACAACATGAGTTTCATTGTGAATAAAGCCTTATATTTAGGCAGGAACAACCACCCACAGAAACACAAATAACAAAAGGGTGACACCTGGCTTGGCATTAGTACCTGCAAAGAGCACCAAGGAGCCTTGGTAGATCACAAGCTAATTGTGAGTCAACAATGGTGTGCCTGCAAAAAAAAGCTAGCTCAATTCTAGGCTGCATCTCCAGAAGCACAGTGACCAGGTCAATGGAAGGAGGAGTACCCCTCTATACTGCTTTAGTCAGACCTCACCTGGATGATTCTGGGCACAACTGTTGAAGGACATTAAGAAGCTGGAACACGGGGATGACTAGAAGGGAGCAGGACCTGGAAAGCACATCCCAGGAGGAACAGTTAAAGGAAAGAGTGTTTTGGAAATCTCCAATTCCTTAGACCAAGGTGGGCTGTAGGCAGTCTTCCAGAGGTTTCTGGAGAGCCACTCCGAGTACTGGTGGCCAGCATGACTGATGGTAGGTGATGCTGACACTTGAAGTTGAACAACATCTGGAGGATTCCGTTTGGCCATTTCTTTCCTTCTTAGAGGAGAAGGACTCAATTTGGCTGACTGCTGTTGATAGACTGGAGCATCCTTTCCCTTTGGTCAAATTGGATGCCCTTCCAACCCTATCCTCTCTCCCTCCTCTTTACACCAAAGGAGAGCTCGACAATGAAGACAGCATGTTCCTTCGGCACAGTCCTGTGAAGCGCCGTGCGCCTTGATGTTGCTTTGCGAACACAGAAGAAAGCTGAGCCAATTACGCAGGTTCTTTCAAACGGAAAAGCTGCTTTGGCTGCCAGCATTTCTGGAGCAGCGTGAGATCCGCACACAGCTCCCCATTCCTCCCTCTTCCCTTTGCAAGGCACCCGAAGAAGATTGCGGGAGGAGATTGGAATCCACAGGAGCATCGTGTGGTGGGACTTCATCATGCCATTTGGAGATGGAACTCCTCCATGGAGAAAATTAGAGGCCGGCATGAAGAAGCCAGAAAGCGCAGAGACGAAACAGGAATGGAATGTCAGACAACTGAAGCGTTAGCAAAGGGGGGATAGAAACTCTGGAGATCGTGAGAATCAGTGGCGAAAGGGTAGTTGTTCTAAAGTAATAAAATAATGCTGTGCAGAGCACCAGGGATGTTCTGATGGGCAATGAAGATAACGAGGAAGTTGAGTCCCTTTGCCAAGATATCACAGCGGTACACTGATGGTAACATAGAAAGAAGAAAGCTGAATGATGGAGCTAAATAACAACACAGCTACAGCATTTCCTTGCAAGGTCTTTTCCAGTGCCAGCCACAAGCAGGATCTCATCCGTTATTTTAAGAAGGTGCTGTGTGGCTACCTTTTCTGAAACCGTCTCCAATGACCTGTGGGTCGTCAGTCATTAATGCCACCCCAGGGTTTGCAAGATGGTTGTACTGTGGGTTACTGGAGGCCCCCAGCATTGAACGGTGTCCAAAATATGGTATGGTTGTTGTGTTTATTAAGCATTTGTGTTTCTGGAGGCCACACAGGGCTCAGGAAAGCAGGTTGCCTCCTTCTGCTTGCAACACAAATTTGGGCTTGCAGAAGTTTGGATCTGAAGGTTTCTGCTGTGCTTTGCCATGTCTGGGTCGTATCAATCAAATCTGTTTCTGTGTGTCATAGAATGCCCCTGTGAGGTATCTGGTTGTGTCCCAAGTGACAAGTTTTGATCCACTGTCAGATTCCACAGGGGGGATATCTGATGGTCTCCTTGGGGCTCCTGCCTTATGCAGCCTCTTTGTGTTTTTCATACATCTGGCAAGAAATGTATCTGTAGTCTCCGAAAATCTTGCACCCTTTCTTGCATTTATCCAGCTCTTTCTCCTGGATATCCCTTTGAAATTTTGACTTAAAAACATCTTCTTTTTAAAAAAAATGTATTTAGCAAGCAGGCATATATATAAAGGCGCAAGGTTGCAGGCATACATTGATGTAAAGGATAAAAATGGATGAGTATATATTTCAAACTCTATTCTTATACAAAATCTCAGTTCATATTTGTAGACAGTATTTTTAATCCAAAGAAGAAAATGGTCTGATTTACTGAACTAGTTTCTTTTCTATTATAGTTCAGAACTTAAATGTAATACTTCAGAAGGCACAATTCCAAAAATATATTCTTAATGTTAAAAAAAGAATATGGAAACCCTGAAGCGCTCGTGCTTCAGGGTTTGGTGCACAAGGACCCTGATTTCTCCAGTGAAGGGTTGTGGTGGTGACATAAGCGGGGTGGTGAACCTGCTCCTAGTTTTACCCTGAACTTCAAAAGAGCCATCTAAGTTGGTGAAGACATAGGGGAAGAAATAGGATCTCCTTTGTACAACTTCTGTACAGATGGGAATAGAGATGAGCACAAACCACCCATTTGGCTGGTTCATTTTTTGGCCAAACAGGTGTTCAGTGCTCCCTAACCATGATTCCTCTAGTGGGTGCCAACTTAGAGGCAGCAGCCTAGATTCTGTACCCCTGCCTCCTCTGTGTGCTGCCCCTGAGTGGGCTGCTACTGGAGGAGGCAGGGCAGGGAAGCACCAAACACCCATTTGGCTGAAAAATCAGCAGTTCGTGCCCATTTCTAGTTGGGACTAAACCCTGGAATGGATTCAATACCCACTGACATTGGAGGCACCTCACTCCACTGGGTTCATCACCATCTGTGTCGCTTCACATGCATGAAAAAGGGGAAGAGAGAGATTTGGGAAAGGGCCAGAATGTCCAGGGATATTTCCCTGAGATCTCAAGAGGAGCAGAGAGAGAAAGAAGAGGAGTGTGTGTGAGAGAGAGAGAGACTCAAAGATGTTTGGGGGAAAACCTAATACTCACTCGCATTTCCGGAGCAGCCCCACCAGGTCTTGTCCTGAGATCTGGGTCCTATATTCTAGTCACACCTGAAGATGTTACCAAGGTATCGGCTGGCCTACTTTCCTTCTGCCGAAGCCTTCCCAAGGTTTGCCTCGCAAAGCCGATAGGCTGCAGCGAGAGATCAGATTATGTAAGAGCTGGCTTTGTTTCTTTGCTTAAACTCAACCTTGCCGTTGTAGCGGGTGCGGTGGGGACTCTGGGTGGGAAAAACGTTTGCTCCATTCTCTCTTTTCAGAAAAAAAATAACACTTGGAGTACAAAGCAGTGGATTGGCATGCCGGAGGTCGGATGACAGCCTGCCGGTGGTGGTGTTTGCTCGGTGGTGGTGTTTACTCGGAGGAAACACTCCAGAGGCTTCATCCCTGACAGCTCCCAGGCAGAGCATTGACTCCCGCCTTGTGGACTCGGCTTTTTGCTGTGTCTGTTGTATACCTAGGAGATCCCTTTTGGAAGGTGGTGCTGCACCTAGAATAAAACACTGCTACCTGAGAGGCAGCCCTTCCAAGCAAATAAATTTGGGGGATGTGCTTTGTTTTCAAGCAAATTTAATTTTCCCCACCTCCACAATCTGCTCTGCTGTTTGCTTGTAAGTGGATGTGGCTTGCACTTCCTCTATGGACATCGGCAATCTTATTTATTACAGAGCAAGTATTCAGGGGGATCCGCTCCTTGTTTTCCACAGATCCGCTACTTCTGGAGGGGAAAATGTCCAGGCTGAGGCTGTCCTCCTTTGGGGCAGTCATGAGAAGACAGGATTCTCTGGGAAAGACAATAATACTGAGAAAAATGGAAGGCAACAGGAAAAGAGGAAGACCGACTCTGAGATGGATGGACTCTGTAAAGGAAGCCACTAGCTATGAGTTTACAGGATCTGGGCAGAGCTGTTGGAAGACAGGGGATTTTGGAGATGGCTCATTCATAGAGTCACCATAACTTGAAAGTGATTTGACAGCACATAACAACAATTCAGAATGGATAGGTGTGTTCTCCTTGCAGTCCAGGGGATTCTCAAGCATCTCCTCCAGCACCACAATTCAAAGGCATCAATTCTTCGGCAGTCAGCCACCTTTACAGTCCAGCTCTCACTTCCATACATCGCTACTGGAAAAACCATAGCTTTGACGATGCGGACATTTGTCGGCAAAGTGATGTCTCTGCTTTTTAAGATGCTGTCAAGGTTTGTCATCACTTTCCTCCCAAGAAGCAGGCGTCTTTTAATTTCGTGGCTGCTGTCACTATCTGCAGTGATCATGGAGCCCAAGAAAGTAAAATCTGTCACTACCTCCATATCTTCCGCTTCTATTTGCCAGGAGATGATGGGACCAGTGGCCATGATTTTAGTTTTTTTGATGTTGAGCTTCAGACCATTTTTTGCACTCTTTCAACCTCATTAAGAGGTTCTTTAATTCCTCCTCACTTTCCGCCATCAGAGTGGCATCATCTGCATATCGGAGTTTGTTGATATTTCTTCCGGCAATCTTAATTCCAGTTTGGGATTCCTCCAGTCCAGCCTTCCGCATGATGTATTCTGCATATAAGTTAAATAAGCAGGGAGATAATATACAGCCTTGTCGTACTCCTTTCCCAATTTTGAAACAAATCAGCCTGAAGACAAAAGTCTTATTTGCCTGCTTGTGGAAGGACAGCAAAGATGGGGCCACTCTGGGCTTTCCAGAGTCTGTTACAACAGTTAGATCATAGCCGTATGAGCGTTGCTATGGATTAATTGCAAGGAACCCGAGGATTTGGAGTGTATTGAAGTGCGTGGAATTTTCTGGTCCAGGTCAGTAGAATAGCGGAGCGGAGAACTGTGGATGCTTCTCCAAATTCCAAGTATCAGGCATAGAGATGGACACGAATCAAAACACGAAGCAGGGGTTCGTGTTGCGCCAAAGCAAAATGAAATGCTGAACTGATTTTTGCCTTGGCACTTCGTTTTGCTTTGGCAAAATGCGATGCCCACCCTTTCGTGCCCTTTCATGGTGACTCGGCAACAGGATCATTTAGTCCCCTGCTCCAAGCATGAACCAAAAGATGGAACTCTGAACCAGTTCATTTTTCCAGTGGTTCATGGTGCTAGTTCATGGCTTGTGGTTTGCAGCTTACCATGAACCATCACGAACCACTCTTTTTCAGGTTCGAGCCCATCTCTAATCAGGATTAGGACCCTGGATAGCCACAGTAAATTGACATCATTGTGTGGGGTAGGTACACAAGGGTGTCTGAGGAACTCTATTGGCTGGTGTGCCATCGCTGGGTGAAACATGAACTGGTAGGGTCCTTCTGCTCTCTCCTGTTGGCACTATAGTGCGCACCAGCCCCGATGAGCCTCCATCACACGCTGATGACCATTCCAGAAAAAGCAGGCTGGGATTCTCTTTCCCTCCGAAAGCCGGCCTTGTTTTTCCAGATGGATCTCTCAGGATCTTTGGATCCATCCCAGCGGGGCCTCTGTCAGGGCACAGCCATCAACCCTGCTCCCCGTCTCCTCCCGCGGCCGTGAGGTTTGCCAGCTGAGCGCCCCGAGGGGGCTGTCGGTTTAGAGGCAGGAAGGGCCTTGGCTTGAAAGAGACAGCAGAAAATGATCCCACTCACGGGCGAGGAAAGCAGGCGGCTCTGACGTCCCTCTGATGCTCCAGCTTTCTGTCACTTCAGAAGGAGAAAGTGACAGATGAGAAACATAATGACAAGGGCAGCTGAAACATATGCAAAATGTTTCTCTACTCGTGTGTCCTTTACTCAGCAGCCATGAGGGGGATTGGGTGGCAAGGAGAGAGGAGGGGAAAATCCAAAGAACAGTAACAACAAAAATGCAGTATATAGTCCCCAAGACCCCTTACCCCTTGATGAGCATGGAAATATAAATACATACAGTGGTGCCTCGCTTAACAATTGCCCCGCATTACGATGAATCCGCTTTACAATGATGTTTTTGTGATCGCAATTGCGATCGCAAAATGATGATCTAAATGGGGGAATTTCGCTTTGTGATGATCAGTTCCCTGCTTCGGGAACCGAATCTTCGCAAAACAATGTTTTTTAAACAGCTGATCGGCGGCTTTGAAATGGCCACCAGCTTTCAAAATGGCCCCCTGCTGTTTTCTAGGGATGGATTCCTCGCTATAGAGGCAGTGAAAATGGCTGCCGTATGGAGGATCTTCGTTGGACGGTGAGTTTTTACCCCATTGGAACGCATTGAACGGGTTTCAATGGGGTTTTTATTTTTGCTTTACGAAGTTTTCGCTTAACAGCGATTTTCCTGGAAAGGATTATTGTCTTTAAGCGAGGCACCAGTGTACATATATATCATATACATATGCATATACATGTATGTATATATAAACACACACACATATACATTATATATATAAGGGGATGGCCGAATCCAGTCATGAACCAAACTACGAACAGGCCCAGTTCGTTACTTTTTCCAATTCGTGGTTCGGTGTGCGCCCATCTCTACCGAGAGCCTCTCTAACCAGGAAAGGATATTTTACCTCCAGGTTTCTCAGGTGGGTCCAGGCATGGCTTCAGCTCAGCCAGGCCTCTGTTCTTATCAAATTTTCACACACCGAATCCCGGCTTCGAGTGCCTCCGAACCTGAAGAGCATCCTGGCAAGTGGCAGCAGCATCACGCCACTCTCCTGGAATCAATATTTGGACTCTTAATAAAGAGCTACTTTTCGAGGCTACTTTCCCTGAGTTTGGCTCCACTTGAGAGAAACGTGGGGGGGGGAAACGTCACCGAAGCAAAAACACCCGCCACGCCTGATGCTGCTTGAGCTCTGCCGATCAGATCTCCGAGCCAGAAATAAATGACTAAATCCGGACAAACAGAGAAATTAAATGAGGACAAGGGACGGGCTGAATCTTTTGCAAACACGGCGATGAAATGAGAAACGCCAGAACTCCAGCCGGGTTTCCCCCCACTCTGTTGAATTATTATCTGTCACAGATGGGATGTGTGTTTGTCTTGGATTTTTTTTCTCTGGCTGATAAATACTGCTCTCGGTGAGTTCAGAAGCTTGTATCAGGAGTCAGCAGATAACGGTTAATAAATCTTGGAGTGCTTGTGTCGGGGTGTGTGTGTGTGAATGTCCTCCTTGAGCTGGGGAACACTGACAGGGCAATAGCGCTGATGTTTCGCTCTTTGAATTTCCTTTTTAAAGGCCGGTCTGTTTCGGCCAAATCGTAGCTGTGCAGCATGGGTGCTGTTTTGATTACATCTCCAGTCCATATAGAGGGGAATTTGATGGCATTTTCACAACCTCGCATGCTGTCTGTCACTTGTGTGGCTGGGAGGGACTTTTCTGGGCTGGAGTGACTGTCAATCTATCCAGCACTAACCAATCATTCTCTCCTGCTTCTGAATTCAAAAGAGAGTCCCGCCTCTCTTCTGAGTGCCCTTTCCATCTCTTTAGTCTGTTGGTTTGCTGTTGACCTGTTCGCAGCATTTTTAATGATTTCTCCTACAAATGTTTCAAGAGGGAGTTATTGACCCTCAGTTAATGCGAAAGGCGTGGACGATCTAGGGGACTTGTAGCTATTCTTCTCTCTGTGCCTTTTTACTTCTGCGGTGTAACAAAAAGGAATTTTACAGACATTAAAAACTCTGCAACAGAATTAAGCTACAAGGGAAGGCAAGGCCATCTCTCCTGCAGGAGAACAACATCAGGTGATTGTGCCAAGCAGTGTATTTGGGGTGTCACAAAAAGATGGATGTAAATCACATGAATCTGTGTATCATGGGGCATCCACCACACTGTTTTTCAGGCCTCTGTAGCCCCTCCCCAAATTTCCCGTGCCAAAATGTTGCCCCAAACGAGACACGTCTGTCTCCTATGCCTGTGATTTTTCCACTGAAAAGAGGTTCATACCCCTGAACATGTTTAATCAGAAAGTTCAGGTTTTGAAGATCAGAAGGCTTTTAAAGTCATCTCCAGAAATGATCTCATGTCCTTCTCCTTCTCAAGATCTTCCAGTGGGCTCTTCAGAAGGGCTCTCATCTGGCTCAGCATTCACGGCAGCCGATCCAGTTGCGCCGGCAAAGCTCAGATCAGCCAGCACCAGGGGGTTACGCTATCATAACATCTGTCAGGTTGACTCAAGAGGCTTCTTCCCCTTCCAAAACCACAAAAACCCAGAATTAGTTTTGAAACAAACAGCTAACCCTCTAGATAGCAAAGGGACCGTGGAATAACTACTGTAACAAATTGCTCAAAGTAACTTCCCAAGTTCCAACCCGGCAGCTGATTGACAGGCCCCTGCTTCCTCGGGACCACCCGCACACCAGGCTTCCCACCATGGGGAACAAACATGTCAGCCCTCATCAGCCAACTCGGTCAATCTGGACCTCTCATTAATCACTCTCTCGGTTGGCCAGAAGTTTTTGGTAATTGATTTAAAAGCTTTGATGCCTTGATTTTAAAAAAAAAAAAAAAATGGAGGGGAGTCAATTCACCTCCTTTGATGTCATTTCCAGCTCCTTTCGAGTGAATCTAAAAACTAATAATTTGTGGGTTGTTTTCTGATCGAGCCAAGAGAAAGAAGCTCGGTTTGTTGCAGTTTGAAAGCATGTAAAAATGCGAGTAGATAAATAGGTACCACCACAATGGGAAGGTCATGGCGTTCTGTGTCTAGTCGCGCTGGCCACGTGACCATGGAAAAACTGTCTACGGACAAACGCTGGCTCTACGGCTTGGAAACGGGGATGAGCACCGCCCCCTAGAGTCGGACACGACTGGACTCAATGTCAAGGGGAACCTTTGCCTTTACCTAACAGGCTGAGATGGCCAGCCTAAACCCTTGCAAGAGGGGAAGAATCCAGCCATTTCTGTCATATGAAACAAGGCACTGCTATTACACCGCTCCCAGCAGTTGGTTGATTAGGGTGGTGACCCTGTGCATTCAGTTGCTTAAGCAGCTAAGAACTATGTAGTCCCTCTTCCCTTAGGAAAAGTAAAGTTGTCCATTTGGCTGGCATTAAAACTAATGCTGGCATGAAGCTCCTCCATGCAGCTCCGCTGAACATTTTCACTCAAAGAGGTTTCTGGGGAAAATTTAGGAGTTCTATATGGGGAAAACTCCAGATTGCTCGGTGTTGGGAGGTTGCATGCCAGCAGCCCAAATCCTTTGCACAGTTAGGCAAAAATGTAGCTTTTAGGGCTTAATTACCGGAAGTTAAGATACTCCTATGACCTGTTGCATACCAAGGCATATGACTCAGAACACAACAGATCCTGCCTACAGAGATTTCTTAATGTAGGACAATTGGCTGCTAAAAGTGACTCCTTTTTGCGTAATGGTGCAACAAGATTTTGGCCAGCGTAATGCGAATAGTATGACTTTCGGAGCTAAATTTTCTCTAATTGAGAAATCACCATATAAATTATCTGTGGCACACTGAGTAAATATAAATAAATGATAAAACACCTCAACAAACTGGCTGGAATCATGTTGGTGTCTTTACACCAATGGAGGGAGGAGGATGTCACCAGCAAGGAGAAATTAAGGACTTCCTCCTTCTGTCCTGGCGTTAACCCAACTTGCGAATAATCAGTTTTTTCATGTAGAAGTTGAAGAACTGCAGGAGGGAAGGAGGAAGTCTTTCATCACTGAAAATCACTGCCAACATATGACATTACAAGGGGGGAGATTTGGGGGATTAAAGACTTCCTTCCTCTATCCCACAGCTCCCATGATTTTCATGTGATGAAGTGGATTATTCCCAAGTCAGACATGCAGTGGGAGAGAAGAAGGAATTCTTCCTCACTGTTTCTCAGGCATCTTTACAGGATTTCGGGTGCTATCTTATCATGGCTGGACTTCTGTTGGGCCTGAGCGCACAAACACCAGGCCATTCCTGGGTCAGGCTGGCCCCAATCCCCCAGCTGCCAGGGCAGTATGGGCCTTATCCTGACAACCATCCTCTCTTCTGCGAAGTTTCTGCTTAGCAGCAGCTGGGCCAGTCACAGCCCACGGCTCAAGCTTAGAAACACAACATCGGCCTACAAGCCTTGACTCTTTAGGGATCTTCAGGGGTTCAAAGGAGAGAAGAGTGGGAGAAGAGTAAGAGCAACCAGCTCTGCAAGAGCAGAACAAACCCTGGCAATAGAAGAAAGGTCACTTCGGAGGGATCGCAGGGAGGCTTCGGGATTTCTTTTTTCATTGCATTGAAGGCAACAAAGGGGAAGCTTTGATTGCTCTGTCAGATCAAAGGTTTGATCTGTTACCTCGGGGAAAATGGCCAACCTGCTCGACTGAGCAGCTGAGATAATATTTCTGTTCACTTATTTTAGCCCTGCATTTGTAGCCCTCTGTTCAATGTAAATATTCTCAAGGCAGCTCACATTAAGGAACCCAGACAAATGAAATATATGATAGATCTCACACTCGACACATTAAAACTCCATCACATGAAATTAGCAGCAAGATCTCAGCATTTAAAGAATAGCATTAATTTTAAAGGCAATGGAAAGTACAATAGGACTACCATATCCACAGGAATTGGTTCCAAGTCCCCACCATGGATGCAGAAAAACATGGATTATAGCAAACACTATTATGATAGCAAATCCTACACGTAGCTCCCTCTCGTTGCCAGTTCTGTAGCTTCACCATTAGAAATGTTTATTTAGAGGATTTTTCTTTTAATATTTTTAATATTTTCAGACCGTGGATAAGTGAATCAGTGGATATTGATACTGTGGATACTGGGAGGGGGCTGTTTCTAAATGCAGCCAGAAAGAACAAGGAAAAAGCTGTGTGGTCCGAAAGATTGTACAGATGTAAGAGAGGGGGAGACCTTTTATTAGATCACTAAAAATCAAATTGTAAGCTTTCGTGAAAAACACCACTTCATGGATAGTGCAGAAAAATTGTAGACCAGAGTCCAAAAATTGACAGTCCAACATTTTTTGACTGCAGATGTAGGGGAAAACAAGGTGAGTCTGGGCTTCTCTTTGCAACCAGTTCAATGGTGTTGGAGGTTCATTGGGGCCTGATGCCATCCCCTAAAGGATGCAGCATCCAGGATTTAGCTACTGGGAGTTGCTCCATAAATAACTGGCTTCACTTCGGCATCTCTCACTTTGACTGAATCCAGATGCATCTCCAGATACTGGGTGTGAACCTTGAGACAAAATGCAGTGAGATCAAAAAACAGATTAAACTCTGCATGCCAGTTTGGATAAATTAGCGAGCAACAGCACCTCTTTCTTGGACAGAATCGTAGCACCATGGAGTTAAAGTAGGCCTCGAATGCTATCACGTCCAACCTCCTGATCAATGCAGAAATCCAAGTCAAAGTATATCTGACAGATGGTTGTCTAGCTTTCTCTTGAATGCCTCCAAGTGTTGGAAAACTCACCGCCTCCTGGGGTAACTGGTTCCATTGATGTTAGACTCTGGCTGCGGCTTAGCTTGGCCATTCTCAATGGGGGCCATCTGGCACAGACTGTAAGCAGTTCTTCAAACACCACCTAATAGGATTTGTTACATGACTATGGGGGGGAAAACTGAAAGGCACAGTTGCAAGTTAAGGGACACTTAGCTCAGCAATATTACAAATGATGGGCATCTGGGAGTCACTGGAGATCAAAAGCTGAATAGGAGCCAACAGCGTGATGTGCCTGCAAAAAAGGCAAATACTACTTTAATGCGAATACTAGTTCCCCTCGATTTAGCACTGGTAAGACCTCGTCTAGACTACTGGGTCTAGTTCTGGGCACCACACTTCAAGAAGGATGCTGACAAACTGGAGCAAGTTCAGAGGAGGGCGACAAGGATGATCGGGGAGCTGGAAACCAAATTCTAGGAGGAAAGACTGAAAGAGCTGGGGATATTTGGCCTTGAGAAAAGAATACTGAGGGGAGATAGGAGAGTACTTTTCTAATACTGGAATGGTCATTATGTGTTCTCAATCATCCCCGAGGGTGGGCAGGACATGTAATAATGGACTCAACCAACAAGAAGCCAGATTTAGGCTGAAAATCAGGAAAAACATCCTAACTGTTACAGTAGTATGACAATGGAACTAATTACCTCGGGAGGTGGTGAGGGC
Organism: Pogona vitticeps; assembly: GCF_051106095.1. Lineage (NCBI taxonomy): Eukaryota > Metazoa > Chordata > Lepidosauria > Squamata > Agamidae > Pogona > Pogona vitticeps. Next base: position 1,840,508 of record NC_135796.1, read on the forward strand.
TCCAACACTGGAGGCATTCGAAAGAAAACTGGACCACCCTCTGCCCGATCTGCTTTGACTTGGATGCCTGTCTTAAGCATGGGGTTGGACTTGATGACCTTCAAGGCCCCTTCTGACTCCATGATTCTATGACTTAGAGAATCCTGATTTGGCTTGTGTTTCATTCATATTATGTTTACTGCCAAGGCCAAAGGAAAGTTGAGAATGCTGCTTTAGCATTTGTTTTGTTACCGGTTTCTGGTGTCTAACATAGTTCAACAGCTTCTCTTGTTGTCCATGGAGGATTTATTGTTCTCTTCAATATTTCAATTGTGTAGGTGTTACATTTTTTTTTCTGCTGCACCATTAGGAAGTACGAGGAACCTACAGGTAAGGGGGGATAAGATGGATGTGAATTAAAACAATAAATATAGATTTCATTCCAACACTACAGTTTGATGAGCTGAGCTGTCTACTCCTGGAGCAGAAAGCTGAGCTCTCATGCTACAGGGGAAGATCTAAGAACTATCTTGTCTGGAGAAAAATGCTGATTTGTCTCCCACCTCCCCTTAATACCCAGCAACCCAAACATGGCAGGCGACAATTGTGTTGCCATCAAAGAGGGCGAAGAGCACAGCTAATCCTTCTTAACCCAAATTGGATTAATTATATTTGGGGGAAAGAGATTATATTTTATCGAGAGCTAAGTGGATTGAAGTGGATTGCAATATTTCATGGGGTGTTTTTGTAAGGGCCGATTTGGCATGCCTGGAAACAACTTTGCTAAACAATGGCTAATTGAAAACGCGGGTTCCCCTCCACCCGGTCTCTATCTGCAAAGTCTGAGAGGGGTTTGTGTGTGTGTGTGTGTGTGTGTGTGTGTGTGTGTGTGTGTGTGTGTGTGTGTGTGTGTGTGTGTGTGTGTGTGTGTGTGTGTGTGTGTGTGTGTGTGTGTGTGTGTGTGTGTGTGTGTGTGTGTGTGTGTGTGTGTGTGTGTGTGTGTGTGTGTGTGTGTGTGTGTGTTGGCTTTCAGCCACTTTGACAAACTCCAGATAGGGCAAGCCAGAAGCCTCCAACATGAAAGCCACCGGAAGGGTAGAGAAAGACTCAAGCAAAAAAAGAAGAAGAAAGATTTGGAAGGGATACAGTTTAGTGTCCGACACCTGCTGGGCTCAACAGATGGAGTTTGGACATTCATATTCCTTCAGCATCACAGAAATAAAAACTACAGCCATCCATTTCAAGGGGAATCTGCCCACCCCATGCTGCGGCAGCCCCGAACGAGTCTGCCGACGGCCCTATTTGGGGACCACGCTGGAATGTAATTCAAGAAACTGAGGGAGTCCAGAGCAATTAGAACATATCCAAGACGTCTCAATAAGGAGAACAAGAAACGCCGTGGAATTGTTGCAGCCGGAAACAGTAATTTAACCAGGAAACGTCTTAATCCGGGGTTTGATTTCACTCCACTTTCCCAAGTTGCCTTTCACGACACCCGGCTGTCCTGCGGTCCTTGAAAGATTTAGAGCCCCAGTTCCCAAGCTGGGCCTAAGGAGATGCAAGACAGCATCCAACAGGCTGGGAGAAAGGAATAAATTGGATAAATTAAAGCTCTCCGTTCTCAAGAACGTGTCTGTGGGGAAGCAGTCCCTTTCCGCGTAGGGCTGGCAGAGTTCTCTCTGGCTGAGAGACTTGTGATACGGTGAGAGTTGTAGGGAGAAAATGATTTCTCCCTCATCTCCAAAGGGAGCTGTCCGCAGAGAAAAGGGAGGTTTCGGCAAGTTTGAGGGGAAACTCAAGGTTTCGGAATGAACCGACAGAATAATGTCATAATCATAACCTTTGAACTGCAGAGCTGGAAGGGACCCTGTGGATCATCTAGTCCAGCCCCTTTCAAGGAGGCCCAGTGGGGGAATCGAACTCCCAACCGGACACCTAAACCACTGAGCTATCCAGCCGTTCTTTAAGGGGGACATCTAAGAGAAGGAAGCAGCGTGGTGGAGGGAGGGTTGAGCATCTGTAGGGTGTGTGGCTGGAGGGATGACTCTCTGGAAGAGGGGGCAGAGGAAAATCTAGGGAGGAGAGAGATGTGTTATGATGTATCCCATCTGGAAACCTGAGAAGATCTCCTCCAACATCTCCCTTGCTCATCGCAAAGGTGCAGCCATTAGTCATTGGATAAATATGTTGTCGTCCCATACCATCAAGTCGCCTCCAACTTATGGCAACCCTAGGAATGGATGACCTCCAGACTGTCCCATCCTCAACAGTTTGAGGACAGGACATTGCAAGGTGCTCAGCTCTTGCAAACTCAAGCCTTCCTCGAGGGAGTCAGCCCATTTCATATTTGGTCTTCCTCCTTTATTTGCTGCCTCCCACGTTTCCCAGCATGATGGTCTTCTCTGGAGAATCCTGCCATCTTTCAGACACATACACAGTGACTGGAAATACAAGAGTGTGGATAATCTTGGTCTCCAGTGACACATCCTTACACGTGATTGGTCTTTTCTAGTTCCTTCATTCCTGCCCTTCTAAGTCTCAGACTCCTTCTGATTTCTTGGCTGCCTCCTCCTTCTGGATTGATGTTTGAACCAAGGCACACAAAATCTTTAACAATTTCTTCATTGTTGACATTGAGTTGCGTACTTCTTCTGTAGTCACGCTTTCTGTCTTCTTAACTTTCAACTGCAATCCTGCTTTGGCACTTTCTTCTTTCCCTTTCCCTAAAAGTCATTTTAAGACATTACTGCTTTCTGCCAGCAAGATGGTAGCACCTGCATCTCTCAAATGACCCATGTTCCTTCCTTGAATTTTCACTCCTCCTTCATCTGAATCTAGTCAAGAACTAGAGTAGCTGCTCACTTTGGGGTAAAAAATGAGAATTTTTAACTTGTCCCTTGAATCGGCTTAGAAGGGGCAGGTGCGTTTTTGCCCATCCCACTCTTACTTGTTGACAAGTTTTGTCTGATGGGTCTGGGTCAAAAGGCTTTTGTATGTCAGTCACACTGGTGTGTAGTGCAGAAGGCATGCATTTTTAGGTGAATTTCAAGGGGCACCTGAGAGCGGTGTAAGCCATCCCACACACAGAGAGAGAGCTTTGAAGATCAGGAGGTTTTGGCACTGAGAGGGCGGAGCAAAGGGATCCACGCGGCCCGGCCCCAGATTCAGATCATGATTCTGCACTACCGTAGGCCTCCTTTTGTAAGGGGATGTTCATTTTCAGTTAATTAATAGTTTAACCCAGTTCATTAATTAACCCGAGGGCCTGACGTGCTCTGGTCCATGGGGTCACGAAGAGTCAGACACAACTAAACGACTAAACAACAACAACAACATTAACCCAGTTTTCAACTCACTTCTTGTGTCTTGCCTCATTATTCTGGGCTGGCTGGGCAACGCCCTTCCTCTGAAATTCTTTGGTATTCTCCAATAGCCAGCGGATATTTGCAATATGATCTCATGTGCCTCTTCCTTTTCGGAATCCAGCCTGAACATCAAGTGTGTTTGTTTGCTGGCTTGCCTCCTATTCGTAACATTTGAAAAAAGGCACTGTGGGCTGTCGTAGCAGGAAAGAAGTTTGTGAAAAAGACGTCATGCTTTGTATACAAAACCATGTTGAACCTCTTGCGTTGATACATTTGCTGTCAGTGCCAGCAGTGTGCGTTTGTATGTAGGGGGTGCCAATTCCTGGTCCATCTCAGGCAAGAAAAGGCCTTAGACCGTACTCATTGAAATTGGAACAGGTCTAATCTCTTTGATCTTGGACCACCCCCCATCTCAAAGTAGTAACATTTTTCTTCACCTCATTTGACTGGAACGTAATGGCCCCCGTTTCTGCATCCGTAGGCACCTGAATTATGCATTTAATAGGAAGCCACATAATTTGGAGACAAAATAAAAATAAAAGGGAAATGAAACAACAAATCATCAGATTAAGTTATTAAATTTAAAAGTGGAGAAATGTGTCTTTTGGTAGCAATAAGGAAGATTCCCTCGGATGAGTCTCCTGGTGCCAGAGTCCTCAAAGGCAGAGGCTCAAGAGGACTTGAATTGTAGCTTTAATTCCTACTCTGGCTGCCGTGGCTCTCTATTACTTTTTTGAAGGAAAAAATAATAATTCCCTCTAAAGCAGATTTATGTTTCTTTGCTTTTTTATTAAATCACTAAGAATAAAAGAAGAAGAAGGGGAAGAAGAAGAAGAGGAAGGAAAAGCAGGAAAACATCAGAACATCAGCAGAAACGAAAAAATTTATTATCATCGCCAAAGGGGCAGGAAGACTAAAATAAAGGCAAAAATATGGGTGTCGTGCGGTAAACTTTTGGCTATTATTGTTTTTCTTCGCAGTGAAGAGTAGGCTGATGAAATGTGGAAAAGGTGCCTTGATGGTTTGCCTCAACAGGCTCCAGTTTAAGGCTTGCTCTGTGACCATTCTTGCTTATTTTTTAAAGGCAAAGAAGAGAAAGGAGACTGGGGATGCCCAGTTGGAGAGCAATATGCCAAATCTCGGCTCGGT